>NC_092876.1:338836457-339106457 GCF_028372415.1 Notamacropus eugenii | reverse complement strand
GCAGCACCAGTGGGTGAAAGTTGTGAGATGCAGACCATGGCTCAACAGAAGGAAAATCTTTTCAACATTTAGAGCTACCCAGTCATGGAACTGGCAGTGTCTTTAGGTCTTCTGAGGTCTCCATTACTGTAAGTGTTCAAGTAGAAGTTGCATGGTTATTCACCAAGGGTGCTTTAGAGAAGATTTTTTTTTCCATTGGGTCAGAATATGATAGTGACTGGGAGATCATATCTGTAATTTCCCTCAGCACCTGGCTAAGTGATGCATCTAGACCAGGAAATTTGAACTAGCTTAGAAGGGACCAAAAGCTTAACCAATGACCTAGCTCAGGGGTGGAGAACCTGCAGCCTTGAGGCCACCTCTTAACTCTCTAGGTCCATAGTCCTTTGACTGAACCCAAACACACATGGCCTGGTAGGTCCTCAAGCATGGCCCTTTGGCTGAACCCAAACACATGTGGCCTCAAGGTCACAGGTTCCCCTCTCCTGACCTAGCTCCCCACCTCCATTAAGGAGGAGACAAAAGGAATGAATTATTGAGGTAGTATGAAGGTTTCGGCTTAGCTATGAAGAAAAAAAAAACAGCTTTCATCGAGTAGGAACTGTCAAACACAGACATGGGTGACTGAGGTTATAGAAAGCTCTTATGTGGAGAGCTTTGGAAAGCCAAATTGATTTCTCATCTCTCTGGGACCCTGCCCAAAAACAGGACAATAGATGAGATCATCTCAAGATCCTTTCCAAACCTATGTGTTCCATAACATTTTGTGATTGCAGCCTGGTCCCATCTATCATTTGGTAGTATCCATATTTGGTGATAAATAAGATGAAGATGAAGGAGGAAATCATAGAAATAAGTTGACCATAAAAAAAGACTCAATAATTTCTAAGTCTATTGGGAACAGATCAAAATTGTGTGGTCCACATTCTTATTCCAAACATGGAACTTTCTAAAAATTTTTTCCTTGGACCATCGTAAGGGAAGTTGATAAGCATTAGTGGTGTGCATTGCTTCATATCTTATGGGATATGAATAGGATAATCTACGTAGCATCTAGGCTTTCCTGGAAAATAGGTGGAAGAAATTGGGGAAGCATATTTCTACTATGAGCAGCTAGGTGGCACAGTGGATAGAGCATCAGGTCTAGAGTCAGGAAGACCTGACTTCAAATCTGGCCTTCAATATTTACTAACTGTGTGACCCTGGACAAGTCACTTAACTCTGTTTGCCTCAGTTTCCTCATCTGTCAAATGAGCTGGAGAAGGAAATGGCAAACCACTCCAGTATCTTTGCCAAGAAAACCCCAAATGAGATCTCATGAAGAGTCAGACATGACTGATACAACTAAACAATAACAAAAGTTTAGTCAAATCATTTACCTTACTGGGCCTCAGTTTCCCCATCTGTGACATGAGGAGGCTGGACGAGATCTTCTCTGAAGTCCCCTCCATATCTAAGTCTATGATCCTATGATCAGCTTAGCTAAGTTCACACAGACTCACCACCAAGTTGACTGCTGGGTGAAGTTTCTTGGCCATAGCAGGTCACAAAGATCATCTGTCTACTGAGGCAGAAAGGAGCTGCAGTCTTCAGCGTTGAAGAGGAGAACTATAGCCATTAAATCACAGATCTGTGAAGCGCTGGGCTATGGTTAGTTGTCACCAGTCACAATTCTTTTGCCTTGCTATGGTGTTTGTGCTTCCAGAACAATGTGGAATAATGCAAAGAATACTGAACTTAGAGTCACAGTTGATTTTGTGGTTCCTTTTTTTCATTCATATCCAACTCTTCGTGGGCCCAGTTGGGGTTTTCTTGGCAGAGATAACTGTGGGTTGCCATTTCCTTCTCTAGCTCATTTTATAGATGAGGAAACTGAGGCAAACAGAATTAAGTGACTTGCCTAGACTCACACAGCGAGGAAGTATCTAAGGCAAGATTTAAACACAGATCTTCTGGACTCTAAGGGGAGTCACAAGGTTCAAATCTTGGTTCTCTCATTGATTAGCCATGTGACCATGGGCAGACCACTGGAAGTCTTTGAGCCTGTTTCTTTACGTATTAAATGGTGATAACAAAGTGGCCTAGCTCTCCAGACTATTGTGAAGAATTTTTTTTTTAAATCTTAAGGAATATTTTATCCAGAGAGTCCATTGCCAGCAGATTCAGGTTCCATTGTATATATCCCCCCTGCCATCTCCTCCTCTTCCAAATTTATTATAAATTCAGTTGGACTAGCTGTCTTTGCTGTCAAGTTGGGGAAGCTTGGAGTTCCTCCAATGAGGGATTCAGTCAGTCAATAAGCATTTATTAAGTGCCTACTATGTGCAAGGTATTGTACAAAGCACTGGGGATGTAAAGAAAGACAAAAATACAGTCCCTACCCTTATAGTAGGGGTGGGGGAAGGAACAGAATGCAGTAACTATATATGTATAAGATATAAAAAGGATTAGATGATGGGTCCTCCTTGATGTAAAAAGAGGAAGAATGAATATTTGTGCTTGGCCCAAGGCTTCTTTCTTACTACATAATATACAGTCATTATTTCTGGATAACTCAGCTTAGCCAAATGACTCAGTACTCTACTTCACTGTCACTGTGACCCTGGAGCCTGCAGGTTATCTACTAGCACTGTATTTAGGTTTTCTGACTCTGCCTCCTTCTTTTCTCTCCCTCCCTTCCCATATACAACTCAGACTATGAGAGTCCTGAGAACATTTCTTTCACATAATTTTCCCATGGAGTCTTGGAGTTGATGAAGCCCTCAGTGGCCACCTCATTCCATCTATACCTCTGCACATGCCTGAGCCAAGGTCCCTCAGCCTAGGCATTAAGAACTGTCAAAGCAGCCCATGCTACTTTCTGAATAGCTGATTGTGGAGGGTTTTTTTCCCCTTTATTCCTCCCTTAGGAGGAGTCTAAATCTGCCTCTTGGTGGCTGCCCTCATTGATTTGAGATCTGCCCCCCAGCACTAAAGAGAACACCATTAGTACATTTAGGAGGAAAAGAATTCTCCTAAAATCAGACAGTCAAACTTAAGACAATCAGGGTACCTAAAAGTATTTCTGCTTTGCAATCAGCCTGACCAATGAGCTTCTGAAACATGCCTAACTGGTTAACTTTTTCCTGGGCCTAATCAGCCCTTCAGACAACTAGACTTTCCTACCTAACTTTTAATTAGGCTCTCACAAGCCGGAGGGTCAGGACCACAGGAAGATGGTTGGGGTGAGGTGGATATGTTTAATTACATAAGCAAAATATCAATGTTGACCCAATAGTATAACTGAGCTGGGAGTTCTAATTATAATACATTAATGATATTCGTAGAACCATAAATCTAGAGATGAAGGGAACTTCAGATGCAATCCAATCCATTTGTGTAGTTGTTGCTGCTGTTTAATCATTTCAGTTACATCTGATTCTTCACGACCCCAGTTGGGGTTTTCTTGGCAAAGATACTGGAGCATTTACATTTTCTTCTCTAGCTCATTTGACAGATGAGGAAACTGAGGGTAGGATTTGAATCCAAGTCCTCTCTTGGACTATTTTGAAACAACATTGTCTGGGGCAGCCTGATATTCAGTTTCCTTCTACATTGACTGTCTTCATTTAATAGAAAATTTCCCTTTGAGTGTGGGATATTTGGATTTTTTTTTTTGCTTTTCCTAATTCAGTGCTTCCTAGAAACACCATAACCTTTTTCATCTTTTAAAAAAAAAATACTTTTGATACATTGAAAATATCTTCACATTCAAATGATTTGCTTATTTCAAATAATATATTCAGTTCAGTGACATTAAAATACAGTGGAATCATTTGGTGTTCATTGTAATGGGATTTGACCCTATATATAATATATGCGCATATTAGATTTGATTAGATTACATTGCATTGTATTTTCTTCCCCTGTGTATTCTTTCTCCAAACCCCTCCATTTTGAGGAGGCAATACACAATGAAATCTCCATCTGCCAATTACACAAAACAATTGTTGGGCAGTAAAAAATTCAGCTAATGGATATCGGCCTCAGAAAGAGCTAACAAATGCGTTCAGGTGGGTAGAAAAGTGGCAAGTGAGTTTTATTGTGGGCAAATGCAAGGCATGGCATCTAAGAGGAAATAATTGACACTCGCTTTAGAAGATGAAAGGCTCTGAATTATTGATTATGGCCCAGGAAAGGGAGGTGGGAGTCATCGTAGGTTGTTCCTTGAGGTCATCAGTACAATATTTTCTCTTTCCCCTTGGGGATGCTGTTGGCAACAGAACAGGAGGCTTCATGGGCTTAAGCTTTTTACAGCAGCCCTTATTTTCCTACAGAAATCAAGCTGGCTTCTCATTATGAGAGCAAAGCTCTTCCTCCAGCTTTCTCTCTAAATCCCTTCTTTTCTCTGATTTCCATGATGACTGTAACTCTTGGGCAGGTAATTGTTGGAACAGAAATGCTTCCAACGTTCCTTTCAACAAGGTCACCACTTTTGAAACGGCGCCCCAATTAACTAACAAATGGGAGGGAGAGGTAGGCCACTGGAGCCAGGAAAGGGTCTGAGTGGGCCAGCAACTGAGGTAGGGATTATTTAGAGCTAATTGAGTGGAAAGAAAAAAGCAAAGTAGGTTGATTGAAAGTTGAATGCCCTGTGGATATCTTGTGTTTCATTATCCGCTCACATGATTCAGACCCTAATTTCTGTCCTGACCAAATTCCTTCCAAGTAGAATAGAAGAAGCAACATTTCCTGGAGACTACATTTTGCATTCCATTTCGACTTGAGCAAAGGAATGGAAGATTCTATGCCAAATATCAGGGAAGGGCATCATTGGGTGCAAGATGCTAAGAGAGTTCTTCTTCCCATTCTCTTAAAAAGATACTGACTCAGGAATGCAGAAATATATGACATCTGTCCAACAGGGAATTCATTCTCTACCTCCAGAACTTCGTCCGTCCTCCATACTTCTCTAATTTTGTTAAGGCAATGCTGTTCATCTAGTCCCCCAGGGTTGTGACTTAGGAATGACTTTCCCTCACCCTATCCCCCCTACCCATGTTCTATCAGCCAAATCTTGCCAATTCTGCATCTACAACTTCTACAACATCTACATCTCCCACATCAGTTACCCCCTCTCTACCCACTTGGTTATATCCAGACTTTTTTACTCCTCACCTGGGTTATTGTAATGGGCTCCTAACTGATCCCTCCTCTCCAATCTACAAGGGCAACCAGCACTTATTAAATACCTACTGGATGCCAGGCACTGTGCTAAGTCCTAGGGAGAAAAAGAAAGACAAAAGCCAGTCTCTTCTCTCAAGGAGGAGTCTAATGAGGGGGAAGCCTGTAAACTATGAACTGACAAGATCTCATTAGGATAAATTAAAGATAATCCACAGAGGGAAGGCACTAGCATTGAAGAACAGCAATCTATTCACCACGAAGCCACTAAATTCATCCTCTTAGGGTAAAAGTCTGATCATGCCACTTTCTTACTTAAAAATCTCCATTGATTCTCAGGTACCTTCAGGAGAAAAGACAAACTTTTCAACTTGAGTCATTTTCATTTTCAGTCCTGATTCTTTGTGATCCCATTTGGGGTTTTCTTGGCAAAGATACTGGAGTGGTTTACCATTTCCTTCTCCAGTTAATTTTATAGATGAGGAAGGTGAGGCAAACAAGTTTAAGTGACCTGCCCAGGGTCACCCAGCTAGTAAGTGTCTGAGACCAGATCTGAGCTAAGATTTCCTGATTCCAAGCTCAGAGCTCTGTCTACTCTGCCAACTAATTGCCTTAATATCATGGAAATTAAAAAGAGTAACAGAAAGAAAGATGGAAGATAAGTGATTCCTATTCACCTTTCTTCATTTTCTGCTGCTAGATGCCATTGTAGATAGACCACTGATGTTAGGATTAAAAAGACCTGAGTGTGAATCCTGCTTCAGATGCTTTACTCTCTGTGAGACTGTGGGCCAGTTATTTAAACAGTCTTATTTCTCCATCAGTAAGATTATGATAATAACATCTACCTTAAGGCCATATGAGGATCAAATAAGGTAGTATTTGTAAAGAACTTTATGAACCTTAAAGCACTATTTAAATGCTTGATCTCATTATGATTATTTTCAACATTAGACTCCATGACTATTATTCAGTAGATTCATACAAATTTGTATTAAACTTTGATCATTTGTTAGATTAGGGATGTTTAGAGACGCAGCTTCATGGAAAAGAAGGGGCTCTTGACTTGGAGACAGAAGACCTGGATTCTAATCTTGGCTAGCTCTGTGACCTTCATAGGACAAGTAACCTTAACTCTAGGAAGAAAAGGGTTTTTTTTTGCCACATAAAGGAAACAATACTTGTACAAACTTTTTTTTTCATGGAAAATATAGGGAAAGCACATTGGAAAACAATGTGCTATAGATTGGTGAGTGATAACTTATAGGTTTCTCTCATGTGACTGAATTCCTTATTAAACTCTGATTGTATTATCCTTAGTAACAGATGCCTTTTCCTGCTAAAAGTGGGAAGCATCCTAGAAAAGCAGGGAATGCTATGTGCATCATCCTGCCTGACTTCTGCTCTATTGGCAGGGCAGCCCTGGAATACAACATTTGTGTTGTAGTAAGGTCCACCTCTGTGACATGCATGTAGCTGAGTTTTTTCACCTCATTTTTCTGAATTAATACCTAGTGCAAGATCTCATATCTGAGCTCCATGTGAAATCTGACTAAAAGAGTTAACTAGGGTAGGCCAACTGGAGCTTTGTACCAGGGTGCCAAATTTATAGGATATTAACATCACTTGTGGTCCTTAGCAGCACAGAAACAATAGAGTTAATTATCCTGTTAACAAGAACAAATAGCTGAAGCAAGAAATTACTAAGATGGTATACCCGGGCAAATTCCTCCCTTGATTAACATCCCCACTCCAGTGAATTCACCTGCCCCAACTGGTAATGTTTGCCCTATTTGCATGAGATACAAAAATTCCTATTCCCTCTTCTTTTACACCTGTTTTCCCCAGCTGTCTCTACCTGTTTTTCTATTTCTTTGTCCCTCGGTACATCGTTTGTGCCCATGCCAAGGGCCTAGGATTCTCTCTTGGCTAGGTAGGTAATGGTCTAGTGTGGACTGTGTCATGACCCCATTGTTGCACTGGTATTGGCCGAGAGGCAGGAGCTCTGTTCCTTCCTTTAACTTGTTGTGAATTAACTAGTTTAGGAATTTCCCTCAATCTTTCCATGCCTCAGTTTGCTCACCAGTAAAATGGATCCAACATACCTGCCACAGTAACCACAATGAAACCCTACAGAGTGGTTGCAAGGATAAAATGAGACAGTAGAAGCGAAGATACCTTGAAAAAAATGTTTAAAATGCTATGCGATTATAAAATAATTTTTTTAATTCATTCAAGATGCATTTCCACGCCTATTATGTTCATAGTACAAAGGGCCAGCTGCGTATAGAAAAGAACACAAGATGGAGTTCCGGCTCCCAGGAAACCTTCTAGTGAAAGACATAGGAGGGGGTTAAGGACTAAAGTCCGAAGGGAAGACTAATTAGCAAATTCATTAGCTGGAACAACGTTGATATTTCTGTTCCCAGCTCTTACCACTTATTTGTTTGAACTAAGGTCTTTTATCTCTTCATTAGTGTCATTAGTACCTTCAGTAAACAATGCTCTAAAATCACAGCCATCAGAGCCCCGGCTGGGGAAGGAGTTGTTTGGAAAAGTCATATTTTCTAGACAATTGAGAGTTTACCCTTTTAAACACCAACACTTATTTTAGTGTAAACATTTATAGATGGAAATCCTCCTAAAATTACAAGTTTATCTCCCTCTTAAATATGTATTTTAACCTTTTCTTGATGACTCAAGGTCAGCATTATGATTAGCAATTACTGTACTGTTCTATAAATATGATGAAAATAGAATAATATTCTCAGGGCTTATAAAGGTGCATACCAAGTGACCTCGGATCACTTTGCTTTATGAGTTTTTCTGGTGACTTTTTATTGTGTTTCTGTCACCTTATGATAATTCAGTGTAATGAAATAAACATTTATTTAGCAGAGCAAGCCTGGGACTAGACGTTGAGACTGTATGTGGTGCCGTGGAAAGAAGAATGACTACAGAATTTTAAAATGGGAATTCAACAGGGATGTCTAACCTCTATAATCTCTGGGACATCATATATAACTTTTCTGGCCTTCAGTTTCCCCATCTATAAAAATTAGGGTGTTGGGATGGATTATCTATGAGGTCCCTTCCAACTTTTAATCTATGCTACCGTGAAAGTTAAATTAAGACATGGTTTCTGCCTTCTAAGGACTGACAGTCTAATAGAGGAATTAGACACCAGTGCAGATAAGCACACCCATGTGCAGGGTATGATGTCTTCCTTCCTCGGGGTTACATGCTGCCTCTGCCTCTCACTGGATCTGACTCTCCGGCTCCTTCCTTTGTCTTGTCTTCATCATTTGTATTTCTCTTCAGATCCATATGCTACTCTCCAGCCAGGAAAATGAAACACTAAATCACCCCTTGTCTGTTGTGGTTCCAAATCTAGTATAGTGAATCATACAGTGATTGAGGGTCCAGACAAAAAAATTCCCTTACTAAAAAACCTGTCCAATTATTCCCAAGTAAAAGCACTTTCCAGGGTAGCAAAAAGATATACAGAAAGGAATGGGTAAATAAAAGTCATTGGCAATTTAATTTTAATTTTTAATATTTTATTTTTCCCAATTACTTGTAAAAACAATTTTAACCTTTTTTTAAAATGATTTTGAGTTCCAAATTCTATCCCGTCCTCCTTTCCCTTCCCTTTTATTGAGAAAGTAACCAATTTGATATAGATTGTATGTGTTCTATCAAGCAAAACATATTTTCATACTGGTTATATTGTGGTAGGAAAAAACACAGACGCCCCCCAAAAAGTTAAAAAGCAGTATGACTTGACCTGCATTCATATTCCATTAGCTATTTCTCTGGAAATGGATAGCATTTGTTCATCATAGGTCCTTTGGAATTATCTTGGATCTCTACATTGCTTGGAATAGCTAAGTCATTCACAATTGATGATCATACAATATTACTGTTATTGTGCAAAATGTTCTCCTGGTTCTGCTCATTTCACTTTGCATCATTTCACGTAAGTCTTTTCAGGTTTTTCTGAAAGAATCTTGCTCATTATTTCTTTGTAGTAGGATAGTATTCCATCACCATCATATACCATAGCTTGCTCATCGATTCCCCAATTGATAGACATCCTCTCAATTTCCAAATTTTTGTCAACACAAAAATTGCTGCTTTAAATATTTTTGTACAAATGGGTCCCTTTCTTCTTCCTTCAATCTCGTTGAGATCCAGATCTAGGAGTGGAATTTCTTGGTCAAAGGATATACACAGTTGTGTAGCCCTTTTCGCATAGTTCCAAATTGCTATCCAGAATTGTTGGACCAGTTCCTAGCTTCATTCATAGTGCACTAGTGTTCCAATTTTTCCATATCCCCCAAAACATTTGTCATTTTCCTTTTCTGTCATATTAACTAATCTGATAGGTTGAGATAGTATCTCAGAGTTGTTTTAATTCACATTTTTCTAATAAATAGTGATTTAGAGTATTTTTCATATGATTATGGATAGCTTTGATTTCTTCTTCTGAAAACTACCTTTGACCATCTATCAATTGGGGAATGACTTGTAATC
The DNA here is from genome assembly GCF_028372415.1 of Notamacropus eugenii. Lineage (NCBI taxonomy): Eukaryota > Metazoa > Chordata > Mammalia > Diprotodontia > Macropodidae > Notamacropus > Notamacropus eugenii. The sequence goes on along the minus strand of NC_092876.1, from coordinate 339,096,758 downwards.
TAAATTTGACTCAGTTCTTTCTATATTTGAGAGATGAGGCTCACTGACATTTTAAAAGCAATCAGCAAGGAAGTTCCCTGGGGTCTCAGGAGCTCCCTGCCAAAATCTTTAAATTGATTTTATGTCCTTCTTTTCCAAAGGACCCATATCTATGTCCCAGAACAGTCCACTTAGAGAAATAAAATTAACTCAAAACTATTCAAGCTTGGCTTCATTGTTTCTTAACTCCCAACAGTCCCTCTTGCTGTTGTAGGTCTGTGAAGTTGAGTCAAACCTTTCCACTTCCACTAGTGTCTTGATCTACAACACCCATCCATGGACACCACTCTCTAATGTGTGTTGTTTTCCCCTTTTAGAAAGTCAGCCTCTTGAGGGAAGGGACTGCTTTGCTTTTTGTATTTGTATCCCCAGTGTTGAATATAGTACCGGTACATAGTTAGTGTCTAATCAATACTTTTAAATTAATTAATTTATTAGAGAAGTACCAAGAAAAGCACTGTGTGACGTCCGAAGGGAAAGGTCATTACCAGTTGAGTATGGAGGTCAAGGAGCTGAGAAAGGATCAAGACAGGTATCCTCAGAGGCAGCTGGTGGTATAGTGGTACAGTGCTGGACCAGGAGTCAAGAAGTTGTTGTTCTGTCATGTTCAACTCTTCAGGGTTCCGTTCAGGGCTTTCTTGGCAGAGACACTAGAGTGTTTTGCATTGCCTTCTCCAGCTCATTTTACAGATGAAGAAGCAGAGGCAGGCAGGGTTCAGTGACTTGCCCAGGATCACACAGCTAGTAAATGTGAGGCCGAATTTGAACTCACAAAGATGAGTTTTTCTGACTTCTGGCCAGGCACTCTTTCCCTTGTGCCACCTAGCTGCCCAGGAGTCAGGAAGACCTGAGTTCAAATTCAACGTCAGGCATTTACTACCTGTGTGACTCTAAGCAAGTCACTTAACCACTCCTATCCTCCATTTCTTCATCTAGAAATAGCAACCACCTCCCTGGGTGGTTGTGAGCACCAACAATGTATGTGGTGCTCCTTGTAAATCTTGGGCTGCTACCTAAACACCAGCTATTATTAGAGCTGTTATTTTGTCTCTAAGGTTCCACCATCCCTGTTCACCATTATAAATTATACGGATGGTGCTTTCCCCAAAGGTGACGGCTGAGCTGGATGCCTGGAATGAGGACCTGCTGAGACAAATGAATGACTTCAACACTGAGGACTTGACTCTGGCAGAGCAGCGGTTACAGCGACACACGGAGAGGAAGCTGGCCATGAACAACATGACCTTTGAAGTCATCCAGCAGGGCCAGGATCTGCACCAGTACATCATGGAGGTCCAGGCCTCAGGTAGGACCCAGGGCAGCCTTATAGCTGGGGTCAGAGCTAGGGGCAGGAGGAATCATAATGGGAATAAGGCCCGTTTGTCTCCACAGGACTCGGTTTACAAAGCACTCTTGCACCTGTCAGTCAGCAGGGGTTGGTTTGTTTTTGACACCTCTATAATACAGAATGGACAGGTATGGCTCTTCTGTGAAATACGTTCAGAAGATGGCACTGTCTGCTTCTCAGGGGTTTTGTGAGAAAAACACTTTTGAACTTTAAAGTGCTCTGTATATGTTCTGCTATTATTGTTATCTTTCTCAATTTCTCTCTCTCTCTATATATACACACACACAAGTGAATATATATAATACATACAATGTACATATAATACACACATAGATAGATAGATACACACACACACACACACACGTGAATTGACTTGCCCCAAATCATTCAGCTAGACTATGACAAAGTTCAGATTAGAACCCAGATCTCTTGATGTTCATCCCAGGGGTTTAGCCCACTAAACTACACTGCCACCTTACACAGATTGCACTCACTGTGGCATTTGAGAGGAGAGAACAGACAGGTAATCTTGACCCCAGAGCAATGACAGCGGAACATACCCTTTTATTTTTGGCAGAGAGGATGCAGCTTGAGTAATATGTTTTCATACATAGCCAAATTTTTCTTCTTTGTCAATCAACAAATATTTATTAAGTACTTATATGGACCAGCCACTGCGCTAAGCGTTGGAGAGAGAAAAAAAGGCAAAAACACTGTGTTGTTTTTGAATTGTTTCAGCCTTCAGTCTTCATGACCCCATTTGGAGTACTCTTGGCAAAGATACTGTACGGATTTGCTGTCTCCTTTTCCAGTTCATTTTATAGATGAGGAAACTGAGACAAACAGGGTTAAATGACTTGCCCAGAGTCCTACAGTTAATATCTAAGGTGGTATTTGAACTCAGGTCTTCCTGACTCCATGGCCTGTGCTCTATCCACTGTGACAGCTCACTGCCCTGAAAAACACTGTACCTGCCCTCCAGCTCAATACAGAAAAATCTTACATGTGTAATATATGTATATGTTACATATAGATACATATATATGTACATATGTGTGCATGTGTGCATAGATGTGTATGTTTCTATATATGCATATGTGATGTAAAATAGTCTGTGAGGGCAGACACTAAAATGAGGATGTAGGGGGAGTGGGGAACATTGTGACTTGGAAATGCCTCCTACAGGAGGTAGGATTTCAACTGAGTCTTGAAGGGAGCCAGGAAAACTGAAAGACGGTCATGAGAAGGGAGATCATTACAGCTATGAGATCCCTGCCCATGGAAAGGCATGGAATCAGGAGGTAAAATGCCACATTTGAAGAACAGTATAGTTGGAGCATAGATTTCATGGAAGGGAATAAAATGTAAGAAAACCAGAAGGGGCTAAGCTGTGAAGAGCCTTAAATACAATGCCAAGCAAGACTTTGTCATTGATCCTAGAAATCATAGGGAACCACAGTAGTTTAATGGATAAGGAGATGCCATGATTAAACCTTTGTTTTAGGAGCATCACTTCTGCAGCTGTGTGGAGCGTGGTTTGCAGGAAGCAGAGACTTGAGGCTTCAAGGCCAATTAAAAGCCTATTCAAATAGTCTAGACAAGAAAAGGGATGTGTGTGAGTAGAGAGACATTATGAAAGATTTAGTCAGAGTCAAAATGGTTCCATTTGTGGGAGAGGTGGGAGAAGATCATTTAAAAGTGACAATAATACTTAAAAAAAAAGTCAATGAGATTTACACTTTAAAAAGAAAGAATGGATCATCCTTCTGTGAAAATGAGAAGAAGGCTTAAAAATCAACCAGGCTGCCTATGAAAGAAACTAGGTGATGGTAAGAGTGAATTATAATCAAAATATGGAGACATATTCCAGGTACTGGTTAGCCATCCTCAATAAACATTTTATTGAGTCTTTTTAAATGTAGATGTAGACTGAATATTGAGATAGTTTAATAAAGTTGAATGTAGTGATTAAATTAAAAGGCTAAATTGTTTCATAATTTTTCCAAATACCAACTCAACTAAATTAAATTTAACCACCATTTATTATATTCCTACCATGTACCATATTAAGTGCTAAGAATATGAAGACAGAAGGAAAAACAACTCCTGCCCTCAGGGACCTTACATTCTACTGGGGAGGGAAAGAAGAAAGTGTATTACATTCCCACAGGTAAAGGAAAGATAACTGGAGAAGGGTGAGAGAATTTAAACTAGGGGGAAGGAGGTAGTATATATCCTATAGGAGATGGCGCTTGAGGGAAGCTAAGGGGCCATATTGGAAAGGAGGAAAAGGCCGAAGTCACATTGGATTTGTACAAAATGAATACGTATTTGGCTATTATGACTCAATGGTTAGACTTGGCATTGACATAGTTTTTCTGTTTTCTTACAAACTGCATATACCATATGAAGTTATCAGAAAATAAATGTTTTAAAATAACATTAACATTTTAGAGTAATTTCAATAGAAACATCTTAAAATAAATTAGATACTTGGTAAACAAGAGATCCTATATATATATATATATATATATATATATATATATATATATATATATATAGAGAGAGAGAGAGAGAGAGAGAGAGAGAGAGTATAACTTCTGCAATACATCTTTATGAATAGTATTCAAAGAAATCATTGGGAGAGTCTGTGTGAAGTGTACTAGAGAGGTACCTGAACTGGGAGTCAGGATACCTGAGTCCTAATCTCAGCAGTACATCTGCTTACCTGTTTGACCTTAGGCAGCTGATTTCATTCCACTAGGGTTAGACTAGGGATTCTCTAGGGTTGTGGGACATCTCTGCATACGTGCTTTAGGCTACACGGAGTCAACTTTATCCTTTCTCTGAATATTCCCTGATCAATTAGTCTCCTCAACAAGCTATATTCCCCAACTTTGGAATCTCTAGGAGACTAATTTGTGGCTTGTTACTCATAGAAGGTTAAAAACCAGAAAGGATCCTAGGTGCCATACAGTCTGTTTTGTTTTGTTTTGTGAGGGTTGCTTGACTTGCCCAGGGTCACACAGCTAGTAAGTGTCAAGTGTCTGAGGCTGGATTTTAACTCAGGTCCTCCTGACTCTAAGACTGGTGCTTTATTCACTTTGCCCCTAGCTGCCCTGTACCATTCAGTCTTGCACTCATTTTTTCAGAGATAGAAACTGAGACACAAAGCAACTGTAAATTATAAATTATAATTATTGCCATGTAGATATAGTTGAAGTTTGTGAGATATTTTGTATCCATTTCCTCTTTTGAGTCCCATAACAACTCCATGAGGTAGATACTGTGGGCATTATCACCCCCATTTTAAAGATGAGGAAATTGAGGATCAAAGAAATTAAGTAATTTACCCAGGGCCACATGATTTATTAGTGTCTGAGGTGGAATTTGGACCCATATCTTCTTGAATCTAAGACTAGCTTGCTTACCACTGTAACATACCATCTCGTTACTTTGGCCTTTATTAAACCAACACAGTCTTGGGTCGCTTGGATGAAGACAGAAATCCTTAAGTCTATTTAAATACAACTCCATGTTCTTCAGTTAATCTAGTAGGGTGCTTGTCTCAGAGTAAATGCTCAATCAATACTTCAAATGGTAGTGTCTAAGAGTCAGAAAGGGCATTTAGCACAGATAGACTAGAGTTAAATGACACAGCACCCCAAGGGGTTTCTCCTTAAGGGATAGTTTTTAGGTCTACAAACAATCTAACTTTGGTGGCTATTAATAACATACTCTGACTTTGGGGCTTTGATTAGTATCCTGAGCTGGCAAGACCTGCCCTAGAGAGCAGTAGAATGTGTCTGTAATTTTCCAGGGACAGGAAAAACACCATTGCCCAATGACCTGAAGTCATTGGTACAATACTGGGACTACTTCTAGGGAGGAAGGCACTGTAGTGATGAGCAGTGGCTATCAGTTAACCATGTTTGCCTCAGTTTCTCATCTGTAAAATGACTGAAGAAGGAAATGGCAAACCACTCCAATTGTCCTTGCCAAGAAAAACCCCAATCGGGGCCACAAAGAGTCAGGTACAACTGAAAAAACAACTGAACAGCAATTCCATCACACTCATATACTCAGCCATTCCCCATTGATGGGCATCCCCTCCATTTCCAATTCTTTGCCACCACCAAAAGAGCTGCTAGAAATATTTTTGTACATGTAGGTCCTTTTCTTTTTCTTTGCTTTCTTTGGGATTCAGACCTAGAAGTGGTATTCCTGGGTCAAAAATAATTTTTTTTAGAATTCCTGCCTCTGTTCCATAAAGGGGCCATGAAATTTTAAAAAAGTTTGAGAACTGCTTGGTACATAGAGGGAAGACCAGGCAAAAACTAGAAAGATAGGATAGTATCTGATCGCAGCAGGCCTTGAATGCTAGGCAAAGGAGTTCATAGGATAATAATAACAAAAATAATAACTAACATTTATACATGGCACTGCACATATTATTTCATTTCATCTTCACAACAATCCTGGCTGTCATTATTCTCATTTTACAGATGAGAAAATTGAGGCTGAAAGAGATTAAGTGACAGGATCAAAGACTTTAGAGATGAAAGAGACCTTAGAGATGATCAGGGATAGGGAACCTGTCTCCTTGAGGCCACATGGGGCCTTCTAGATCCTCAAGTATGGCCCTTTGACTGAATCCAAATTTCACAAAACTAATCTCCTTATTAAAAGGATTTGTTCTGTAAAACTTAGACTCAGCCAAAAGGCTGTACCCAAGGACCTAAAAGGCCCCATGTGGCCTCCAGGCCACAGGTTCCCCCACTAGCCCCACCCTAATTCTAGTCCAACAGCATGACAGAGTAGAAAGTATGCTGGCTTTGTGGAGTTAGAAGACAGGAGTTCAAATCCCAGTACTGACATTGACTCTGTGTGTGACCTCAGACAAATCACTTCACTTATCTGGAGCTCAGTTTCCTCCCCAGGCAAATAAGTAAGCTGGACAAAGGTATCTGAAAAGTTCTTTTTTAGTCTATTATCCTATGATTTTATGTTTTGAAAATTGTAAATATTCAGTAAAATATTCAATGAAAAATATTCAGTAACAGAGCTCAGGGATGAATATAGACCTTTTGACTTTTTACCATTTCACTATCTGATCGGCCCCAGGAAGTCATTGGTTATTTCTGAGCAGGGAAGGAATGTACAGGATAGAAGACCACCTGTCCCCACTGTTTGGCTCTCTATCGATTCTTCATGATGTCTGTGTTTTGTTGAAATTCAGCCAGAACAGAAAGCAACAGATGTCCAGGACATAGGGAAAGAAAAGCAGAGGTGGGAAAATGGTCCCAGGGAACCAGGATAGGAGACCACTCACCATCTCCCCTTCCAGAGTGAATGCTGTAAGTCAAGAAGAGGAATCCTCAACTCTCCTCCTCCATCATTCTGTCCCAGGGTTCTGGCATCACCTTGAGGAGGAAGACCTTTTTCCTACAGAAGAAAGAGCTCAAAGACAATTAATTATCCATGGGAAGGGGAAGAATATTGGGATCTGGTGACAGCTGAGGACTGCTTGTACCTGGAAGGGCTAAGTGGTGGGCCCAGCCCCAGGCATATGGGCTGCCTACCCACTTCTGATTTTGTTCCTTTTTCAAGGATTGTTGGGAACGGCTTGATTGGCCTGTGCTTTTCTCCGGGCTGAGACTTTCTGTTCATCTCCTCCCACCCTAGTGAGCTGCTCCAGCTGGCAGAGAGATGAGGTTCATTAGAGGAAAATAGAAACTGTTCCCAGGAAACCTAGCTTCCCTTTCTAGTGATTTCTTCCCTTGTCCCTTGTCCTAGAAAGAGGACAGTTAACACATATCAGATCGGGGTGGGGGGGGAGAGGGAGGGGGAAAGTTTAGAGTTCTTTTCTAGCCCTTGTCTGGAAGTCATGACCCTGCAGTACCATCTTGGTCATCAGAGCTGACCTTTGCTTATATATCCAGATGGGTCATATTATAGGAGCCAGAGTCCAAATCAGAAGACCTAAGGCTGAATTCTGACTCTGCCATGTCCTGGCTCTGAGATCTCAAACAAGTACAATTCACCCCTCTAAAAGTGCAGAATGCCAGAGATACAAAAAATGCAACCAATAGTCCCTACCCTCAGGGAGTTTCCATTTTAATGGGGGAAACAACATGTAAATAAATAGGTGCATGCATGGCAGATGGAAGGTAACCTTGGAGGGAAGGAATTCTAGCTGCTGGGTTGACTGGGAAAGGCTTCATGTAGAAGGGGGTATTTGAATAGAGTCTTAAAGGAAGTCAAGAATTCTAAGACGCAGAAGGAGGGAGACTGCTCCAGGCATTGGGGAACAGCCAATGCAAAGGCATGGAGATGAGGAATGGAGTGTTGTGTGTGAACAAAAGAAAGTAGTCCAATGAGAATACATGCACTAGATACCCCTTGAGGTTGTTGTGAGGATTGCATCTCATAAACCACAGTATGCCATACAAATGGTAGCTATGGGCACTCAGTCCTGGGTGCTAGGCTGGGTGGTAGGAGGCAGTATGGTACAGTGCCTCAGATTCAGGAAGCCCTCCTTCTGACACATACTAATTAAATGGGTGAGTCACAACTTCTCTGTGTCCTCAAGCAGTTCTAAGACTCTATGTTACCTATGAAGGAAGGAAAGAAGGAAACTAGCATTTATTGATCAACTTCTATATTCCAGGAACTATAGATATTTCATATGATCCTCACAAGAATCCTATCCTAGGAGATAGGTACTATTATTATCTCTATTTTACAACTGGGGAAACTGAGGCAGATAGAGGTCAAGTGACTTGCCCAGAGTCACACAGCTAGTAAGTATCTGCGGCTTTATTTGAACTCAGGTCTTCCTGACTCCAGGGCAAGAACTCTAGCCATTGAACCACCTTGCTGCCTCCTAGGCAATCAGAGGATCACATAGCTAGTAAATGTCTGAGGCTGGATTTGAACACGAGTCTTCTTGATTTCAGACTCAGTGTTCTATCCATGGTACTACCTTTCTCAGGTGAACTGATCTGCATTGTCATCGATAGCAGCAATTCCTCATATGGATGAAACCCCAGGTGTAGACCATGCAAACTCCACTTTGTCCTCCAAAATAACAGCAACAGCCATGAGGGAGGGGATTTTTGGGTGGGGGGCAGAGGGTGCAGAGTGAGTGGCATAGACATAGATCCTACTCTCAGAGGGCTGAAGCTGACACGCTGGTACAGATATGAGCAGTACCAAAGCTAAAAACAGAAGAAATCCTTCAACAAATAAACCTAAACTGGAACAGGTATGATATTGGCAGAAGTGAGGGCTTCTTAAACTTTTTCTACTCGAGACCCCTTCAGCACTGTGGATAGTGACCCCATATGAGGTGGACCCTAGACCACCCCCAGCACAACTGGCCCCTCACTTCCCTCCTCTGTCAGTGCTGCCAACACCTCCTCTGATTACCATGATAGTTAAGTGGGAATGCCTGGCAGTAGGAGGACCCAAGTGTCCTTCTCTAGTTTCAGGTAAGATTTCATTAAGAAGGAATAACATTCCCTACAATTAAAAACTGAATACCAGGACTACCTTACACTTTTTAAAAAAAAACATTCAATTTTAGTTTTTATTCTGAACATAACAAACACCCAAAAGAAATGTGATTTGCCTATATGTATCTAATGGAACAGAAAAAGAGGATTATACCTGACTGTGCAGGTCCCTGTCTTGTACAGACTGCTTTTCTTTTGAAGTATCTGGTAAGATCAACCTATAGCTTTCAGAACTGTGCCACTTGTCTAGCCTTCTTTATGGTCTTTTTTATATTCTCTTCTCTGTAATTTTTTTTTTTGATAAGGCAGTTGGGGTTAAGTGACTTGTCCAGGGTCACACAGCTGGTAAGTGCCAAATGTCTGAGGGCAAATTTGAAGTCGGGTCCTCCTAACTCCAGGGCTTGTTCTCTATTCACTGCGCTACCTAGTTGCCCTTATTCTCTGTATTTTTAAATGATTCCTCAGAGACTTTTTCTTTCTTTTGTTTTCTTCCCTTATACTTCCATCCACCTTTATTAATTAAAAAAGATAGACAGACAAATACATAGACACCTAGATAGAAAGAGCTAGCTTTTATAGAGAGTTTTAAGGTTTGCAAAGCGCTTTACAAATATTATCTCATTTGATCCTCAGAATGATCTTGGGAGGTAAATGCTATTATTCCCATTTTATAGATGAGGAAACTGAACCAGGCAGAGGAAAGGGGGGAGGAAGAAAAGGAAAGAAGGGAGAGGCAGAAGGAAGAGGATCAAATTGATATCACTATGATAAAGTGAAGTTTCAGTGAGTTCAACTGTGGCTGATCAGACCAATATGAGCTCGGAATGCTCTACCACAGATTGGGCACAGATAGTCCACATGAATGTTTGGGGTGGATACTCCAAATGTGCATATCCTACATTTCCTTTGTGCTGTCCCAATTTGCTTTGCTCATAGAGCACAGCACTTTTTCTGATGTGGGCACGCCATGCTGAGCAGTCCTGTGCCAGTGCCTCCCATGCCATACAGTCAAATCCGAAGTTCTTGAGAGAGACCTTGAGAGTGTCCTTGTATCGCTTCTTCTGACAACCATGAGGTCGCCTGCTTCATGCGAGTTCTCCATAAAATAGTCTTTTCGAACAACATGGCCAGCTCATCAGAGCTGTGCTCTCTGTATAGTTTAATACTTGGCAGTTCAGCTCAAGCGAGTGCTTCAGTATCTTCTTAAGACAGCTCAAATGGAAGAGATTCAGTTTCCTGGCATAGCTGGTAGACTGTCCATGTTTCACAGGCATACAACAATCAGTTTAGCACAAGGGCTCTGTAGACCTTCAGTTTAGTAGTCAGTTTAATACCAGGAAGGAAGGGAGGGAGGGAGGGAGGGAGGAAGGAAGGGAGGAAGGAAGGGAGGAAGGAAGGGAGGAAGGAAGGGAGGAAGGAAGGCTCTCACTTTTATTTATTTTTTTTTGGAGGCAATTGGGGTTCAGTGACTTGCCCAGGGTCATACAGCTAATAAGTGTCTGAGGCTGGATTTGAAGTCCCTTTAAAAAAAAAAAAAAGACCTATTCTAAGATCTCTTTTAACTCTAAAACTACAGGAAAGCACCAAGTTATAAAGATTAGTGGAGCACCATTATTCTGCATAGATTGGCTTAGGGAGATATTGAGGCTAAGACAAGCCAGGAGAAATACAATGACTTCCCAGCTGCTTAAGTCCGTTTAACTTGGTTATCTAAAGCAATTTCCCTTGTTAATCATCCTATATATGCTTCTCTTAAGCTAACCCTTACTTCTAATAGAGTAGGATTTCTTTAACAAATCCATTGTCCTCCTATTACTAAACTTCATGGTTTTGGAATCTTTCAGGGGAGGATTTACTTATCCTCTGAGACCCCTAATTTTTAGGCAGCATCTGACCTGCTACATTTTCTGAGTTTCCCAGCTTGCCTGATTTGGACAATCCTTTGGTTATTTTTTGTTATGTTTTGAAATATGTTTTATGATACATGGTACACATTTTCCTAGTCCTCCAGTGCAATGTTTTAAAATAGCCAACTTGAAGTCTTGGAAGCTTTCTAATTCTGAAATAATTTCAGTTGTTCTCCCCTGCCTCCTTCCTCCCTCCTCCCACCAGTATTTGGATTCTTTCCTTTTCTATGCTTGTTTTAACCTCTTGTTGTCAAGGATTCTTGGTTTTTCTTCACCTGAGAAAATATCAGAGCTAATCTTACTGTGATCATTAATCACAAAACCAACTTAAAACTGCAGTCAGACTTTTTGGATGCATTGTTTATACCCACCCCATGTTAAAAAAAAATCACAATCATGTTTTGATTAAAACTAAAATTCAAGCTAATGTTGAGAACAATTTGCCTACTAGTGGATTTTATTTAATTTTAGACTTCAGTATCACCAGTGTTAATTATTTACTTCGGTATAGGCTTCCACCTTGATTAAAAACATGTATTTTAGATTTTCAACAGGTGTGTTTTAATGTTACAAATTGCTATATTGCATGTCTTAGAACCAATGTCTTCAAATATACTTCCACATAGTCTTGATTAAGGTAGAAACGTTACCCAACTCAGCCATTAACCTTTGGAGTGAAAGTCAAAGTAGAAGAACAGTATGTGAATTGGATAAGTGGCTTTTCCATAGTCAAGACTTCAGACAATTGTGTGTTGACTTTTTTTAGAGGCACAATGGAAAGGACTAATGTCTGGGATGTGGGAGGACAGCCTTCTATTCCTCACCCTGACTTAGCTACCTGTGTGAGCTTGGATAAGTGACTCTTTCTCTCTGGGCCCCATTTTCCTCTTCTATAGGATGAAAGGATGAGACTATAGCTCTGAGGTCCCTTCTATTATTAACATTTCATTAATTAAGACATATCCATGTTAAATGTATGTTAATAGGAAGAAAGAAGACTACCTCATCCTTTTGGGGGTATTATCTCTTGATATATTACCTTTCTTTTCTTCAAGAGGGTGGTATTGATGTTCCTACTGGGAAGCCAGCTGCAAACTGCCTGTCTTCCATAAAATGACCCTTTTATGTGCAGTTCGTTGTTCCAACATTAACCTCAGATCATAAGATCACAGGATTTAGAGGCAGATAGGAACTTAGGTAGCTTGTGTATTCTCTCCTGTTGTAAAAAAGGAAAGTGAGGTCTGAAAAGCTAAACAACTTGTTCACCTTTTCTTTTCCAATTTGCTATAAACAATAGCTCTATATCTTGAAAAAGATGTGTTATAGTCCAAAGCGTATTTCATTTGCCCCAATGTAATTCTTATTACATAGAAGGAACCAGTTGCTTGCTCGTTTCAGTCCAAATCTCAACACAAAATGCTTCTAATTTGGTTGATTCCACTTTAAAGGAATATTTTCTTTGATCAACAGTTGACAAATCATTATTTTTAGAAGCCAAATCCCTACTATAAACAGACAATAAATCTGACATTTGTCTTTTTACATTTTTTCTCTTTTCTGATAAAAAATGGAGGTGAGCCATTGAAATTCTGCTTGGAATTTGGCCGGATTTCAGAATTTCTGTCAACTAATTTTAATATAATTAACTAATTAACCTAGTTACAAAGTCCCACCTGTCAAAATATCTGAGAGCTTGTGATGTGAATAGAAGAATATTATAGAAATTCAGCCATTGCTTAGAGAATCCTGAAACATGTGTGTGTGTGTGTGTGTGTGTGTGTGTGTGTGTGTGTGCTCATGAGCTTGTGTATGTCCAAAACGCTTTGGGTCTTTTGGCCTTAAGCCAATGGACAAAGTAGCTGGGACTCATGCTCTCCATTTGCCCTCTTTCTCAATCTCCAACTTCCCAGGAACTTAAGCATTACCAGTTGTTCCTGAGTCCTTCAGCACATGCATGCCTTCTTGCCCCACAGAAGAATTTCTCATTCCATTTGCGTGAAATAGACACATTCCATAAATCCCTTCAGTGGACACCTTTTATGTGTGCCACTTGATATTACTGATGAGATAGGATCTAGCATTTCTAGTGGGCTATTGTTCTATAACCATAGCAATTCAAAATTTGGACCACATCCCCACAGAATTAAATACTCTAGTTGGAAAGAGACTGTTATTCTTCCAAACATGTTTACCCTAAAACTATTTCCCAGATTTTTGCTACCAAAAATAGAGAATATGAGAAATTTAGAGGAGGGGGTGAGAAGCAGCCAGTAGCCCTAGTGGGGGAAGCATTACTTTTTCTCCCATGCTACAGGCAACAACAGAGAAAACCCAGACCTCTGGAATAGTGTTCCTGAGCTGGCCCTTATGTAGTGGCTATGACAGAAAGGAGAACAAGAGAACCCAATGTGACTTTTTTTGTGGTGGCCTGAGTCAGGGAGGAAGAGGAAAGACACCTCTTTCTTGGATGTCTGTTCCTCTGGGTTTTCATTTTCCTGTATTGCGTGTTCCTGAGGAAGTTTTGTGTGACATGCTAGGCTGTATGTTGCCTGAGGTCTTGAGCGCACACACCAGTGAAGGTTTTGAGCATTGATGTTGTCATGACTTCAGAAGCAAGTACGTTCTTGACTGATTCTTCTGAGCCCTTCCACTTCTCTCTTGGGATATGTCTTGACAGAAGTCAGTACCTTTGTGGTCAGAAGCTTTGGGATTTTTACAGCTTATTTAGAAATAATTATAAAGATAGATACTGGTGGATCGCAGTAGATAATATAATATTCCTAATTTACATTTCAGAGGCTCAAAAATGTTTAATGACTGACTCCCTATTACCTACAAAAGAAAATCTATGCTCTTTTCCCCACTATTCTAGAACATCCACATTCAAACTCTAACCTACCTTTCCAATATTTCTGGAGGCCCATAAACTTGACCAAAAGTACATAGGGAGTGTCAGAGATAGAATTTGAACCCGGGTCTTCCTGAGTTCAAGTCTGGTATCCCATCCAAGAGTCTAAACTGACTCTTTACTCACTGAAATATTTCCCATCTTTTAAAGCCCAACTCAAACTTCAATTCCAGAAATTGGAATTCTGTATGATGAAAGGAGATCATATTTGTAACACTCTTATCACAGTGCCTGGAACATAGTAGGCACTTAATAAATGCTTGGTTGCTTAGCTTCCCTTCTCCATGTACTTCTTGTATTCTATATTATATTCTATTTATCTGTGAATTGATCTTATCCCCTTTGTAGGCTATAAACTCTTTAGGGCAGGGACTATGTCATACCGCATCCCCTATAGTCAGCATTCTGCTTAGTAAATTGCAGATGCTTAATAGATGTTTATTTAATTAAATTAAATCAAATGCATTAGAATAGATATGGATTAAAACAAAACTACGTACATAGATCTACATCTGGAAGGGACCTCAGGGGCCATTTAGTCAGATCTCCTCCTTTCCCAGATTAGAAAACCTAGGCACAGAGAGATTAAGTGACTTGCCAGAAATCTTAGAGGTATTAAGCATGAGGGAACTTGAAATTCAATTCCTCTGCGTTCAGAGTCAATGCTCTTTCCCCTGCTCCAAAAACACCCCTAAGATTAGCTATTTACATATTTAGATAACTACTTACATACTAGATAGCTATATTTAATATTTACATATGAATTACATATCTAATTACATAATTATTAGTGATATATAGTTATTACATCTAATATTTACATAGTAGCTAGATTTCTGTTCTTGTTGTTCAGTTGTGTCTGACTCTTCATGACCCCAGTTTGTAGATTTCTTGGTCACCCACTTAGTACATATCTGAGGCTGGATTTGAACTCATGAAGATGAGTCTTCTTATTTTCAAGCCCAGAACTCTATCCACTGTACCATCTTGCTACCCCATTAGATAATAATAGTTATCTGTATAGTTTGCCTATTGAAGCATCATAGCTAGGTTCACATCCTGCCTCTGATACGTGCTGGCTGTTGGATCCTGGGGAAGTCACTTAACTTTTCAATGCTACAAGCAAATCTCTAAGGCTATGACTTGCACATCAGTTTCAATTGTGCATGAACAAAGATAGTTTCTGCACCAAGAGTGTGCTAAAATAATGAAAATCATAGCTCTAGTCTAAAAGGGAAAAAGAATGCTAAATTTTAGTCCATTAGCTAATGATCCACAAACAAGCAAGTTGTTTACATGTTCATTAAGTTGAAAACAGAAACCCAGGTCTCAAAATGACAATAAAAATTAAGACCAACTGCTGCATTTTATCGATGGTAAAACTGAGGCCCAAAGAAGTTACACATCCAAGGTGAAACAGCTAATTTGTTCCCTGCTGTTAGACTGTGTAGTAGATTTAGCACTGAGCCTGGAATCAGAAAGACTTCAAATCTCAGCCTTAGACATTTACTAGCTGTGTGACACTGGGCAAGTCAATTAACCTCTTTTTGCCTCAGTTTCCCTACCTGTAAAACAGGGATAATAACAGCACCTACTTCCCAGGGATGTTATGAGGATCCAATGAAATACCATTGGTAAAGTGCTTAACCTAGTGCCTGGCACATAGTGGATGCTCAATACACATTAATTTCTTTCCCTCCCCTTGTCCCCATCTCCTTAAGGGCAGAACAGAAGTGTCAACATGGGTGCAGACTATTCATATGTTGGAAATTGATAGATGCTCTCCACTCGGCAGTGTTTAGCTGGAGAATACAATTAGAGGATAAATAGGTTTTTGGAGCAGTGATAGGGTGAGGGGAAATCCCCCAAATTTCCCATTTGTTAAGGATGAGACTAGAGAGAGTCATCATGTCTACTGCCGTCAATCCACAATGTTATTCTTTTTATGAAAGGCACTGAAATGTATGAAGAGGCCTCCGCCTAGCCCATCTCTTCCCAGATGCAGGTCTGACTGGAATCAAGATGAAATGAGATGAGGCAGAAAAGTCAGAGGGAGAGCTTGTATTAGGATCACATCATAAGCAGGTGCCTGGTCCCTGCTGATGAGTTCTCACACTTGGAAAATCTATTTGCATGTTATGTGTGATGGGGGCGAACCACAGCTTCACCTAAAAAGACATATTGTCCTAGCCTAGCATACTAAACATCAGAGACAGAGAGGCAATGGAAACCAAGTGGAATAAATCAACTTGGTGTTTGGCAGTGGAGAAAAATCTCCAGCTTCCACATATGGTGCATCAATTACATTTCCAGATAATCAACATGGGGGTCAGAGGGTCACGCCAGTGCCCTGAGAGCTAAAAAGACAGGAGATTTCCATCTCCCTTTTATATTCCTCCTCCATCTCACGCATGAAGTTATCTGCTTTGCCCCTTTGGTCATTGAAAAAAGCAAGTAGAAGAAGCTGGAAACCCAAAGAATATGTACGAGTATCTACACAAACACACATGCACACCTACACACAGGTTTATATGTGTGTGTGTGTGTGTGTGTGTATAATATAAATAGCTCTACATTTCCACATATCAGCCCCTTTTATATCTATATGTATATACATATATATGCATATCTGTATCTACATATAAAAATATTTGAAATATATGTATTATAGAGGTATAGATCTTTACACATATAAACACAGAGAGGTGTATATGTAAATAATAAATATTTATAAGTACATATAAACACACATATATACACATGTGTATGTATATGTGTGTGTATATATATACATGTGTATGTATATGTGCATGTGTGTATATATATAACATATATATATACACACACCTCTATCACACACACACACCTATATATCTCTATATTTGTGTATGTATGGATATATATAACTCACTCCCATCATATATATATATACACATATATGTGTGTGTATGTAATATACTTCCAAATTTATATATAACATATTTATGTGTCTATAGACACAAATATATGTATCTATATACATATTATATATAATATACATCTTCTCTGCCTCACGTAGATATAAAAGGGGCTGATATTTGGAAACATAAAACTCTTAGAACATTAGAACATATTGAAACCATAACTATATGAAGCCAAAGAGGGAAACAAATCCTCTGTCTTTGAAAGGAGCACTTGGAAAGATACATTTCTTCTGCCATTAGGAATGAAGTCCCTTTCACTGTTAGCATGCACTATCATGTTTTTACTCTCTCAGTCTAAGAAAGAGAGTGCCTAGAGTTAGGATTACAGAATCCCTGGACAGAGTACATATCCCCAGAATTTGAGGACAATACCAGAGAATAAAACTCAAGCTAATAAGGATTTTTATAACATTAATGAGCTAGCCTCCCACCCTAAAAGGTGGTATTTGAATTGGTTTTCATTGGAAAGTGGAGGTGGGGGAGGAGTCTGGTGAGCTGGTTAGCTGATAAATATTTTAACAACCAGCACTCCAAAGAAAAAAAGTAATGTGTGCATAATACACTTTTAAGTTTAATTGGCATTATTAACATTTTTCCATCATTTTTTAAAAGTCAAGACCGATGGTGTCAAACTTAAGTAGAAATGGAGACATTCAACTGCACATAAGCATCCCTGTGGGCTGTATTATCTCTGTTTTATTGTAGTTTTATTTTTTTTAATATTTCCCACTTACATTTTAATCTTTTTCTTCTGCGCTGGGGAGTTTGGTGCGTTTGACACATCTGGTTTAGACAACTAACAAAAGAATAAGCCAATCCCTGTTTGTAGCATTTGTCAATTTCTGGATGTCAATGAACGCACTGAAAGTTCAACAAGTAGCTCCAGAACTGGATCCAGCTGACTCCGGCACAGCCATGCCTAACCTGCCTAACCACCCCCTTCCCCATCCTGGTGCTCTGCCGAGAGGCAGAAGTTTAAAGGGACAATTTGGGATAGTGGAGTGAGGGCTCAATGTGGAGTCAAGAAGGTTTGGCTTCAAACCCTGCCTCCTCTACTCACTATGTAACCTTGAACAAATCTGTTTCTTCCTCCCCCCCTCCCCACTCATCCTCCTCTCCTCTCCCTGAGCTTCAATTTCCTCATTTTTAAAATGGAGCTAGTCGTATCTATATTTCTTACTCAACAGGGTTATAGTAAGACTAAAATGAGATGATGTGAAAGCACTTCCTAGAACTTAAAGGATTATATGAGTGTCAACTATTATTGGAGCATTTATGGTTATATGAAAAGCTATAAACTTACAATCACAAGGTGTAGTACTGGGAGAGACTTTAGAAATCATTGGGTCCAACCTCCCATTTTATATAGGAAGAAGATGAAGTTCTATACTCTGGAGGGGAGACTTTTGTCATCTTTGGGAACATGGTTTAAACATTATTAGAGGTCCACCATTGGCTGCTCATTGATAAAACTGAGTCAGGACCATAATTCCATTTCTGCTTGACTCTGTTTATTGTCTGGGACCAAAAGAGACTGTGGGTCGTAGTTTATAAGATAAGGAGTTTCCATAAACAGTGGAGTGGGCTGGGACCCAGGGCTTGGCTCAGATACTTGTTGTCAGAAAGGAGTTAAGAGTTTAGAATCAGGTGAACCTAGATGGAGAAAATCAGAGCAAATCCATGGGTCAGAGACTGATAGGCAAGCCAGATTCAGGTCCTTTAGGAATAGTAACACTCAGAAAGAGCTCAGTATCACAGAATCAGAGATTCAGAGCTAGAAGGAATCATAGAGGTCATCAGATCCAACCTCTCTTATTATAGATGAGGAAACCTAGGCCTGGAAATGTCCAGGGTGCTGAAGATAAGTATCTAAGGCAGGATTTGAACCTAGGTTCTCTGAATAAGATACTATTTTCTGGCTGCCTGCTGCTAGGGGGCCCTTTTCACAGGAGTGGGGACCAGGCTTAGTCAGGGAAAAGCTTTGGGCAGAACCTGACTCTCAGAGGCATATCATTGCTCAGGACACCTTTGTGTATCTTAGAGGAGCCTCCATTAAGGCCCCCTCACGAAGACCTCCTGAATGAATTCCTCCTAGCTGCCTCTCTCTAAAAGTCAGGAGCACATAGAATAAACACAGAGACCAACATGAAGGAACAGCAGACCACTGCCACTGAGATATGGCAGGCCTCTCAGAACCCCTGGATTATTTACTCCCCAACAGAACCATAAATCTCACAGAGGAATGTCAGTCTTTGACAACCTTGCACCCCTGTGATTTGGTTATCACCCCTCCCTAAATGAATTCTCTTTCCTTGCCCAGAGGGTAGGGGATTGGAGTTTCCAGAGCTCATCCCCTGTGGGTTACCCCAGAGCTATGCCTCTGCCCCCACACTCGCTGCCAATACCAAGAGAAACAAGTGGCAGAAAGTAGATGGGCAGGGACCAGGAAAACACGAATACCAGTGGTTGGGGCAAGGGCAGCTGTCAAGATTCATAAGAGCTAGGGACCATAGGATAAAAACACCAGTAATCATAACATAATACCTGCTCTGTGTTAGGCACTGGGTGAATCCCTTTACAAATATTATCTTATTTGGTCCTCACATTAACCCTGAGAGCTATGTGCTATTATTATTCCCCATTTTATGGTTGAGGAAACTGAGGCAAACAGACATTAAGTGATTTACACAAAGTTACACAGGGCCTAAGTGTCTGAGGCCAGATTTTATTTTAGGTTTTCCTGACTGCAGGCCCAGTGTTCTATCCATTGCACCAACTGGGAGATGAAAGGGGCCACAAAGACCACCAAATCCAACCCTTTCATTGTACAGAGGAGAAAGGAAAACCCAAAGAGATTAAGTAACTTGCCTACAGTCACTGAGGTTGTAAGTAGTAGAGCTAAGATTCCCTTTCCACTGTACCAAGCTGCCTTCCAAAGGGAAGGACAAAGTACCAGGAGACCAGAGGCAACGTGTTGGCAGCAAACAAAAAACTCAGCAATTGAGCTTGGCTTGTTGTCTTAGGATCTAGAGCAACATGGTGTATGTTATCATTCCTAGCAGGAAGGGCCTGGACCCTGCTGGCAATCACAGGCACCTGTGCTGATCAGTAAACTAGCAACCATTATTAAGTGCTTAGTATGTGCTAGGCGTGATGCTGTGTCAACTTGGCTAAATACAAAGAAAGCTAAAAACTGCCCATGATCTCAATGAGCTCACATTCTAATGGAGGAGGTATACACAAATATCTGGGGACATAGAAGACAGAGATAGAGTGCATGAAAGTCAGTCTACAATGAGAAGAGCGTGTGGACAGGGCAGAGAAACAGCTTCTGTCAGCACAGTGACCCAAGGTACCAAGTCAAGGTTGGCTACTTGTTTATTTAGTCTCAAGAGTCATCAGTTAACATTTGTTATCATTTGGCTCTTAGGAATGTGAATAAATGGTGAGCAAATTTGTTCTTTGTGTGGGTAAAACTTTGGCATTGTGGTTTTCCTTTAAAAAAAATAGCAGAAATTCTTTTAAGATCATTTAAAATTAGAAAGAGAGGCAATGTGGTATAATGGATAAAGAGCTGACTTTTGAGCTGAGAAGGTCTGGGTTCAAATCCTTATTCTGACACTTACTGATCTTGTGATCTTGGGCAAGACTCTTAATCTCCCAGTGCTCCGACAACTCTCTAAAACAATGAGTAACAGAGAAAGTGCCAACCTGCATTGGTGAAGGGAAGCTCCTCACTCAGGACTTCCCTATACCAATGAAATCATAGTCCAGTCCCTGTCCTTTAAAATTAGAAAACACTTTAACATATTTTATAGTATTTGAGCCTCACAACAACTTTATAAGGCAGCATAGGGAAGAGGGAGGAATCCATACCTGTAATTTCATTAGCATAGAGGATACTGATTGAAGAGCTCTTTCTCCACAATACAGATAGTAGCTAGGTGACACAGTGGATAGAACACCAGCCCTGGAGTCAGAAGGACCTGAGTTCAAATCTAACTTCAGATACTTACAAATTGTGTGACTCTTGTTTGCCTTAGTTTCCTCATCTGTCCAATGAGTTAGAGAAGGAAATGACCAAACACTCCAGTATCTCTGCCAACAAAGCTCCAAATGAGGTCACAGAGAGTTAAACACAGCTGAAACAACTCAGTTTCTATAACAGAGTCTATATTAGAGTTCTACAACAAAGCCTTAGATGGCTGCCTGGGGGCAATGAGAGATTTAGTGTCTTACCCGGGTTTACACAGCCAATCTGTATCAGAGGAATGACTTGAGCCCAGTTATTATGACCATTTTTCAGGAGAGAACACTGAGACAGAGAGGGGTCACTGGTCACAAACTAGTAAGTATCAGAGTCAGGAATCACACCTAGGTCTTCCCGACTACATCTAACCCTCACACCTAGGTCTTCCTGACCACATCTAATCCTCAAGCCACTCTGCGGCTGTGTCTCTGACAAGCAGGAGGTATCCCCTGCATTTGTGGTCTTAGAAGAGGAGGTCATGGGTGTAATGAGGTTGTAAAGATATTTTATGGACTCTCGTTTTCCCAGTTTTTATGGGGATACTTTTATTGAGCATTTTTCTCCATTGTTCTTGAACAAGCATGTTTGAAATGGAATGGAACATTAGAGCTTTTAAGGCATCTTAGGGAGGTTATCAAGTTCAACCCCTTCCTTTTATAGGTGAAGAAATGGAGGCTTAGCATGATTAAATGGCTTCCCAAGGTCTCACAATTAATTGGTGGAAGATCTAAGACTAGAAAATTGACCTGATTTAGTTCCTGTTTCTTATGCTGCACTATGATGTCACTTTAAGAGGTGCTTTCTCAGTGAACCCAAACTGACTGGTTCTTATTAGTTTGTTCAGGAATTCTAAACTGTGCCCACCCACCCCTGCCTTTTCCCTCTCTCTAATTATTTCTACCCTGACTTCAAATTTGATCTAGCTTACTAGTTATGTGACCCTGGGCAAATCACCTAACTTTGTTTGCCTTAGTTTCCTTATCTGTAAAATGAGCTGGAGAAGGAAATGATAAACTACTTCAGTATCTTTGTCAAGAAAACCCAAATAGGATCATGAAGAGTTGGATATGACCGAAACAAATGGATAACAACATCACCTCCAATAAACATCTTTTCTGGATAAAGGGTATTTCTTGGTGGTGGTATTGTTATTATTTTAAACATCCTTGGCAGATATTCTGAATAGAATCACATTGGCTATACTGACCCAAAGTGAATGACCTGCTTGCCATGTAAATTACCCGTTGTATTATATTTTCTAGAAAAATAAAATAAAAGTCTTCTGAGTCTGAAGGAACTTTAGATACAATCCAGTCCATTTTGTAGATGAGTAGAGTGAGGGGCGAAAAGGTAAAGTGACTTGCCCAAAGTCAGACAGAGCTGGATTGAGAACCAGGTTATGAAATACCCAATATGATTATCTCTTAGTTTGCAATAGGAAAGCGACCAGCAATTTATCAATCAGCCAGTCAGCAAGCATTTTATTAATTGCCGATCTGTAACTGGTTCTGGGACCAGTACAGGCACAAAATGGAGAGGCTTTGCTTTTAAGGAGCAAAAAAGGAGACAGAAAACAAGTCGTATACAGACAAGCAAACACAAAATGCATATTAAGAAAGACAAAGTGATTGAGAAGGGTGCTCAGTCACCTGAAGATCATAGATATTGAGCTGAAAGTGACCTCAGAAGTCTCTTTAGTCTTAATTACAGATGAAGAAACTAAAGCCAAGAAATGTGTCCAAGGTCATATAATTAATAAACTTTAGAGGCTGGATTTGAATCCAGATCCCCTAATTCCACTGGCACTGTATTTTCCACTATACCAAGAAAGGCCTCATGTAAGAAAGAACACTTGAGATGGAAACACTTTTTGAAATGCCCTTCACCTATGACAGGGTTTGGTTGTTTGCTGTGGGAAGAGGTAGAATGTTGCCACCCCCATCTCCACACACACACACACACACACACACACACACACACACACACCTCTCCAAGTAGCTTTGATTTGGTTATCTTAAAACAATAGTATACCATGGTCACCTATGAGGGAAAGAGATCAGTGGCAGAAGCCTGAACCCTAAATGTTGATGGAAAGTACCCAGCTCTGTATCTTTAGGCAAATGGCTTCTCTCTCTGGGTCTCAGTTTCATCCTGCATAAAGTGGAAAGGCCAGATGAGATGATCTCTTAGGTCCCTTGCAGATTTTACCTCTGTGTATGATTCTTTGAAGAGGCAGGAGTCAGACCCTCTTAGAACTGAAGGATTGTTCAAAGAATCATAGATGTCAAGCAAGAAGGGACCTTCAAGGCCTCTTATTCCTACCCCCTCATGTTACAGATGAGTAAGCAAAGCCCAGATTGACAGTACAACCTATGTGTGATCTCTAAGGTAGTTCTGGATTTTAAATTTTTAATTGTTTGTTTTGTTTTTTTAATCAGGCATCGAGTTAATCTGCGAGAAGGACATTGATCTCGCAGCCCAAGTACAAGAGCTCCTGGAGTTTCTGCACGAAAAGCAACATGAATTGGAGCTTAACGCAGACCAGACCCACAAACGTTTGGAGCAATGCCTGCAACTCCGGCACCTCCAGGCTGAGGTCAAACAGGTCAGCCTGGCCCTGGCATCTCTCTGCTCCTGAATTCCTGCTGAACTAGACAATTGAGGGTGGAGGACAGGGAGGGTGGAAATTTGCTTTGTTCACATCCCTAAATTGCTTTTAAGAGCAGATTACCACAAATTGCAGAGCAGATTTTTTTCATAACTTGCTATGTGCATCGAAAACGATTCTTCTCAGGGCTCTTTTCAGATTTGTTGATGTAGAGACCCATAACTTGATTGAGCAGCTAGGGGAGCCTGGAGTCAAGAAGACTTATCTGGCCTCAGACACTTAACTAACTGTGTGACCCTGGGCAAGTCACAGTCTTGCCTCAGTTTCCTCATTTGTAAAATGAGCTGGAGAAAGAAATGTCAGACCACTCCAGTATCTTGCCAAGGAAACCTCAAATGGGCTCATGAAGAGTTGGACAAGACTGAAGGGACTCAACAAAAACTGCTTGATTTGTGAGGCCAGGAAACTGAAGTAGGGACAAGAAGGCAAGATGAGCACCAAGGACAGCACTAGGAACTGAATAGAGGCCTTAGAGTTTCAAACACTCTTACATGTGCACTGGGATTTAGTCGTCTGATCCAACATCAACCTTTTGCGGATAAAGAATTTGAGGCCCAGAGAGTGTGTGTTATAAAGAGAAAACCAGATGACTTGAGTATAACTCTTGATGCTAACACTTATTTTTCACAATCCCAAGCAAATGACTTCTTTACAACCCTGAACCTGTTTCTCCATCTGTAAAATGGGTTAATAATGCTTCTGCTACTGGCCTTACAGAGTTGTTGAGAAGAAAGCTAAAAAATGCTAAAGCATGTGTGTCATGCTTATGGTCAAAATCAATCAAAGACCCCAGCTGGGTTCAGGTTTTGACTTTGACACTTATTCCCTGTGTAACCTCGGGTAAGTGACTTCAGTTCTCTGGGCCTCAGTTTCCTCATCTCTAAAATGAGGGAGTTAGACTAGATAAATATCTAATATCCCTTCCAGCTCTGAATCTTGGATCCCTAGATCCCATTCCTTAGTGGAAGATCTGGGTCTATCTGCTGCCCTGGGGCCTTAATTCCCTCCCTGATTGTCACTACATCAACACTGTCTCAGACAAATAGTGAGTGACTGATTATAATGTAAGACTAAAGAGTTAGGGGCCAATTCCTGATCATCAATAAAGATGATTCAACTTAGGAGGTCCCAAAATTCATAATGTAGTTTTAAGATTTAATAACCTTTTTAAATAGCTTACTTAAGCTATTAAGACCTAAAACTTCTGAGACACTCTGCGGAAGTCTGCAGAAAAGAGGGATTTGGTTCGTGTGTGCAAGGCACTATTTAAGTCACAGAGAAATGCGACGATGATACATATGATCCAGGATCTAGAGAGGACCTTAGAGATGATCTAGTTTTAGATCATCTAAAGTTATCTAAACCCTAGTTTTACACAGGAGAATTCCGAGGCTCAGAGAGATGAAGTCACTTGCCCAGGGTCACATAATGGTCTGGAATAGCAGCACATGTCTTTGACCTGAGGGGCAGCTAACTCCTTAACCAGAGTCAGTCATGGCCTCCACCTTCAAGGAGCTTAGAGCTTGTTGCTGAGTCATGTCCAACTCTTCTTGGCCCCATCTGGGGTCTTCTTGGCAAAGATAGTGGAGTGGTTTGCCATTTGCCATTTCCTTCTCCAACTCATTTTGCAGATGAGGAAACTGGAGGAAACTGAAGCAAATAGAGTGAAGTGACTTGCTCAAGGTCATGCAGCTAGCAAGTGTCTGAGGCCAGATTTGAACTCAGGGAGATGAGTCTTCCTGATAGCCTTCTATCTGCTGCACCACCTAGCTGTCCAGCAACTTAAAGCCTAGAAGAAAGCCATGATAGGGGAAGCTACTTATAAAACCAATTGGGATATGGTAAATTCATAGAAAAGCTACAAAGTAAGTGCTATAAGGGACAAGAAGAAGGCTAAGTCATTTCCAACCAAGAGATATCAGGGAAAACTTCATGAAATAGTCAAGGAAGTATTCCTGGAAGAAACAGATTCTCATTGTATGAATGATGGGTGAGAGAAAACTTGGTGGCCTTTGGAAGGGAAAG
Source organism: Notamacropus eugenii (assembly GCF_028372415.1). Lineage (NCBI taxonomy): Eukaryota > Metazoa > Chordata > Mammalia > Diprotodontia > Macropodidae > Notamacropus > Notamacropus eugenii. The sequence goes on along the minus strand of NC_092876.1, from coordinate 339,071,353 downwards.
TGGGTATAAGAGATATCCTAGGATAAAGCTCAGGGGGAGAGGGGTATTCATGGAATAAATGAGATTCTCTCATACTTAGGAAAATAGATAGATTAGTACAACATGAGAGAAATAAAGTGGCATTCAAGTTCTTTTGTCACTGTTTTCCCCTCAAATAGGAAAATAGGAAATATTGAAGCATTCCTGGCTATAATCTTACCTCCAGATACCCTTTTACTAAAATCATATCATGACAAATCTCTAAGACTAGAAGCAAAGGTGATAATCTGAACTGCTAGAGGGAGTTTCCTGTTCAGGAATCACCTCAAACTAATTCCAACCTTTATTGTCTATTCCATAGAGATTGTAGAATTTAGAACTGGAAGGAAACCCAGAGACTATTTGATTAAACCTGCTTGTTTTGAAGCTATCTATGGCAGACATGTCCACCTCTCTCATTTTGCTTGGCTTCATTGAGTTAGGTAATAATCTCCCTCTGCATCTCTGCTTTTCTTGGGTCTCATGTAACAGCCCATGTGTCTAAAATTGCCCTTTTTCTATTCAGTTCCTACATCTGAGTGGGAGGACATTGCTTTTTCCAGTTTAATTACTTCTGCTTTACTCCCCTATTTTCAGAATGCTCTTTTGCCAGGGAGAGTCTTCTTTAGTAATGGGCACAAATTGTCCTTTCCTGTTCTCACCCATGGAGCTTTTAGTCCAAACCCACACACGTCTGTGGTGAATACTTTGCTCATTTCCAGGACATATGACACATAGAGCTGAAACAGAGCAGTTCTGGTTTGAATAACTATTTTCTGTTTAATTCCAAGTAGATCCACAGAATCCCGGGGTCAAAAAGGAACTCAGAGGTTATCTAATTTAACTTGAAGCACATTCCCTGTGTAATACCTTAGACAAGCAGTTACTTGTCAAAGACTGAAACCCAGACTACATCCAGACCAAGGGAACATTCTACCATCTCCTCCACTCCCCTCCCAGGCTAAAATAGTTTGATTGTCTCCAGTCATGAATGAATGAACAATAAAGCACTCATTGAGCATTTATTATATATCAGACCATGTGCCAAGCAGGAGGGATATACAAATGAGCAAGCAAGATAGTCTCTACCCTCAAGGAGCTTCTTATAACAGAGAACACAACACATGAAGGGAAGCTAGAGAGTGGGGAAGGGCCATGTATCTTACTAGAATCCAGACCTGGGTTCAGAGTCAGAATTGGAGTGAGGGGTTGAGAAAGATGGTTAGAGTAGAGGCATCATGGTCTGGAAACAACCAGCAAATGATGTAAAGCCCTAGTTCTAGGCAAGATATGCTGACGGCTCACTAGAAACAGAGGCAGAATGCAGATAGATCAGACAATTCACAAACGACATGATCTGGTGTAAATAGAGTGCATGGTAAAAGGAAGAAAAGGATAGATTCTATTTTTCTTTGTAACTCCCAAATGGACTCTCACCTTCCTGAGTTCAAGTCAGGATGTGTGACCCTGAATGACTCAACCCTGTTTGCCTCAGATGTTCCATCTGTAAAATGGGATAGAGAGGGAAATGGCAAATCACTCCAGTATCTTTGCCAAGAAAGCCCCAAATGAAGTCACAAAGAGTCAGTCACAACTGAAACAACTGAACAACAACATACTTCAAGACTGCTGAGATAGATGTCACCACAATTTGGTGTGTCTCTCACTAGACCTCAGGCTGAAGAATCCTAAGAGAAACAGTAAGCCCCAGAGGAAAGAGTGCTGGATCTGAGGTCAAAGGACCTATACTATACGAAAATCCTGACTCTGCTGCTTACTCCCTGAGTCACCCTGGACAAACCCTTTAAGGTCACTAGGCCCCAATTACCTAATCTATAAAATGATGGGGTTGGACTTGGTGGCCTCTGTGGTCTCTCTCAGCACTCAGTCTATGATTGTGTGCTCCTCTGACTCAAAGTTCTTAGATTATCTCCTGTGACCTCTAGACCTATTCTTTGTGATAGACATAAAGCTACAGCCTTGGTGGGCCTTAGTCCTCACCAACCCTTGGGCAGCTTCCTGGAGCACCAATCCCACTTCCTAGAATCACTTTAATAAACTTTTCCTTAAGTCCCTTGAGCTCAGGGTCACACAGTTAGTAAGTATCTGAGGTCACATTTAAACTCAGGTCTTCTTGACTCCAGGCCCAACACTCTATCCACTGAGCCACCTAGCTTCCTGCTTTTTCCTAGCTCCTTCTTTCTTTTTTTTTCCTTCTATCCCCCGTCTCCACACAGTGAATCACAAGAGCCTAGTTTTAGGATTTATTTGTAAGAAGAAAAAGCATATGCAATTTCAAAGTTAATGCAGCATATTATAATAATTAGAAGGTTATATAAAAGAAAATTATCTAGTTCAGATAAGGTGATGATAAATTCCTGGTCCAGCTAGGTGCACAGAATGCTGGGCCTAGAGTCAGGAAGACTCATCTCCCGAGTTCAAATCTAGCCTCAGATGCTTCTTAGCTGTGTGAATGAAGATGATAGATCTTCTTGGAGGCAAAACCTTTGCTTGCGGACTCTTGTTAACTTCCCTCTAAACCTTGAAGACTTAGAGGATACAGAATCAAGGTCTCCATTTACTCCACTTTGGGACATACTGGATATCTGAGTAATCTGATAGCAGCAACAAATCCATTTTAATTCTGAAAATTCATAGCAATGATAATAATGGTACTAACACTTTGCATTAATGTAGCACTTTTAAATTTCCAAAAAAGATTTTTCACCTGTGATCATAGATGTAGAGCTAGAAGGAACCTCAGTGATCATATAATCCAACACCGCCATTTTTGCAGAGGAGCTAACTGGGGCCAGAGGAAGGGGGAGTTGTGTGGCTTGCCTAAGAGTAAAGTCAACCACACTGACATACCCAGGATGACTGCTAGCATGGGTTCTTATATCTGCTTTACTAGGAAAGATAGTCATTTAAGGGATCAATAGTCTTTTTTTAATTACATTCCACAAAGAGAAAATATAAGTAGAGAAATAAAGGCCAACAGACAGTACTCTACTGCCTGAATCAAAGCAATATTGTTATCTGCTTTACATACACCCCTGGATCAACAAAGCCTTTACATCTGAGCAAGCAGGGAGGTCTAAACATATGACTACTTAGAACCTCAACCGGGTAATCACAAGAGCTTTCTCATAAGCAAACCCCCAAAGTAAAGTACCAACTTCCCAGTATATGTAACAAAGACTTGGCTCCTGATTGGTTCAGAGTCAGTAGGTATGAAATCTATATAACTCAGCACAGCTGTGAGCAAGCAGGGTTCAAAGGCGATTGAGCCTTCAGATGCTCACAATTTAACCTGAGGTTGGACTCCAAAAAGAAAAACAAAAATTGCACTTTGCTTACTGTTATGCCAAGGTCACACAGATAGTATATATCTGAAGTGGGATTTGAATCTGGAGCCTCTGACTGCAGAGTCAGTGCTGCCTATGACTTTATCTAATTCTCTGAACAAAACTTTGGGACAGCTGGCAAGATTCTTGTTTTTCAGATGAGGAAACCAAAGCATTGTGTTATAAACTACCTTGTCCTCCTATATGGCAGAGCCAGGGTTTGAATCCAGTTTTTCTTCATGTAGGTCCAGGGGTCTCTTGATAATGATTTAACATCTTAATTCTGACATCAATCCTGGCCTGTTGCTCCTACAGAAAGAGGTTTCATCACAACCAAAATACAGTTCCAAACAAAAATTCTTCTTGATCTCAGCAGGAATTTTGTCAAGAAGGCTATTGTCTTGGCAAGATCTGGACATGTTGGGTATGTCAGAGGGGTCTCTAAGAGATTACTTGTGTTACTATTCTTTAGTTGACTTGCAATTATTTACATCAGTGGAGGGGAACAGTGAATCCTAAAATAGCAGATAATATAAAAGTCATTTCCCTCTGACTTTCATAGACTCTCACAGTTGGAAGTGTGTGGTGTTGTTATAGCAACAACAGCAGATTTACCTTTCTAATTACATTCTTTTTCTAGTCAATATTGAAATGAGTTTGTCCCCTTGGAACACACATCCACCAGGTGATGGGGAAAGGGATGGCCCAGGAACCAATTTGTCATCCAGAGGAAATACATAATCTGCACATGGCTAATCAAGAGTTGTCTGGAACTAATTAACAAACAACCCAATTCTCCATCCCATAGACTGGAGGTTAAAGAGAAGTCAGTCCTCTCAGGGAGCAAGAGAATGCCTTCTGTCATCCTGCCCCACCACCCTCATCACTTTGGGAGCAGAAGAAGAAAATAAGGATTTTCTTTTTCTCCTTCCTTGTCTAAAATGATGCTCAACTTCCCTGGATATACCTAGAAGGAAAAAATTGAGGGTGGCTGTCAATGCTCCTCAAAAAGCATTTATTAAATATCTCCTATGTGCAAAGCTCTGGGAATACAAAAATAAGGTAGGTCTAGGCCTGGCCTCAAAGAGTTTCTAGTGTAATCAGAACTCCTCCCACTATAAATACATATGCACACACCCATATAGACATACACATATATTCAGCTATGTGGCTCAGTGGATAGAACACTGAACTTGGAATCAAGAAGACTAATCCTTGAGAGTTCAAATCCAGCCTGAGACACTTACTGACTGTGTGACCCTGGGCAAGTCACTTAACACTGCTTGCCTCAGTTCATCCTCTATAAAATGAGCTGGAGAAGGAAATGGCAAACCATTCCAGTGTCTTTGCCAAGAAAACCCCAAATGGGGTCATGTAGAGTTGGATATAACTTAACTCAACAATGAACAAACTCTATGTGTGTGTACACATATATACACATGATACACATAGGTATATATAAACTATATCTATGGGCATTTGAGTGTATTATATATAAATATAGGTGTACACATACATGATTAAAAACTAGAATGTAAGCAGAGCAAAGGAGGGGTCGAGACAAAGAGTTATAAGAAAATTTTAAGAGGAAGACATCACTTTAAGGAAAATTAAAGGATGAAAGAATTTAGAAACAGAAGGAACCTTAAAAAGTATCTAGCATGAACCTTCTTATTTTATAGATGAGGAGTCTGAAGTAACTTACCCGGAGTGACCCAGGTAGTAAGTATCAAAGCCATTATGGAGGAGTTGGCCCCTGGAAGACCTTAAAGGGAAAGGGATTTCAGTTGGAAGTAAAGGGAATCACCCATGGGACTATAAGGAGAAGGACAGAGCATGACAGAAGACCAAACACATAGAGTGCGTGAATAATAATTGCTCACACTTGAATGATGCTTCACCATCTAAGACTTTCCTTGAAACAATGCTGAAATAGGTAGTGAAAATATTAATATCCCCATTTTATACGTGTTGAGATTAAGATTCAGAGAATAATCATGGGGCTTAGGCAGGAATAGAATGCAGGTCTTTTCACTCCTAATACGCTAATTTTTTTTTTCCAGAGCACCTCTCTGCTTTTCAAATGAAGACAAATCTTGAGAAATGAGGCTAGAAAGGTAGAATGAGGCCAGGCTGAGGAGGGGTGGTTGGGTAGAATGGGGTACAAATGCTCCCAGGCAGCAGATAACCCTGGGGGCATTTGATCAGGGGAGTGATATGATCAGAATGAACATGAAGAAGATTACTTTGGAGAAGGAGAGAGTAAAGTCAGGGAGACCTATAATAATTAGTAGCTGACATTGATACAACACTTCAAAGTTTCCAGAGAATTTTACATACTTTTTCTTCTTTTATGCTCCCCACAACCCTGGGAGATAGGTGCTGTTGTTATCTTTGATTTACAGGGGCAAAGATTAAATGACACACTCAGGGTCATATAGCTAAGTGTCTGAGTCAGATTTGGACTTCAGGTCTTCCCGATTCCAATTTGCTATATCCACTGTATCACCTACCTGCCACCAATTGGGAAGCTATCCTCATAATCTAAGTAAGAAGTTCTGAGGACCCGGACAAGAGGGGTAGCGACTTGAATGAAGCAAGAGGGATGGATGTTAGCTACTAATTATTATAGATTATTATAGATCTCCCTGCCTTTACTAGATGGCCCCTAAGTTCCCCTCCAAAACTACATCTATGATCCTGTGATCTCTAACCCACTTCACACATTGTTAGTGGTAGGAGAGAAGTAAACTAAAGAAAGAACAGTCAGAGAACTAGGAGAACTAGAAAAGTTCTAGTCTGGCAGAAGCCAGAGAAAGAGATCATGGCCAAAACGTGAGATTGTCAATGGTGGCAGATCCTTTAGAGTAGTCCAGAAGAGTCAAAAAAAAAAATAGGATTGTGATTTTTTCCCCAAAATTCTTAAGGAAATTTATTGAAAACTAAACAGAGAAGAAATAAAATAGAGATGTAAGAAATGTGGCTTAGTGAGCCATGTTTATAGCTGTTCAGGAAACTCACAACAGTCTGCAGTAAAAGTCACTACCGTTTGTAATGGCTTGGGAGTAAGCACTACTACATCCCAGCCCAGGAATTAATTTTCCCTGTCAGAATAGAGTTCTTTAGTTAGGTGACAGGCTTATGCCAGTTATACAGAAGGGGTTGGTATTTGATGGGAGTTGGTGAAGCAAGAAGTATTGATCTAGAAGCTGTTGACATATAGGCCAAGAGAGCTAATTAAGAAGTCAGTATTGATCAATGGGACTAAGTTTAAATACTTATGCCTAAATCTCTCTCTCTCTCTCTTTCTCTCTCTCTCTCTCTCTCTCTCTCTCTCTCTCTCTCTCTCTCTCTCTCTCTCCTCTCTCCTCTCTCTCAACTTATTGTCATAAAAAAATTGCCTCACTTGTAAACTTGTTAATGAAAAGGGAGAGGAATAGGATGAACAGTAATCAAGTGTGTGTGTATGTGTGTGTGTGTGTGTGTGTGCGTATCTATCTGTGTTTAACTCTACTGGTACAGCTTGGAGCTAACCTTGTTTCCATGAATAATGTTATTTTAGAATTGTATTACAGAGGAACTTTGTAGAGTGAGTTATGGTAACCTAGAGGGATATTTTTGTTAATGTTGATTTATTTTCTCTAGATATGTGATTTCATCCACATAAGGAACTTCTGTGGAGTAAAAATTCTCCCCAATGATATAGAATGGCAGCCTCTCTATTGACTTACTGTTGCTCAGTCGTTTCACTCATGTCTGATTCCTCATGAATCCATTTAGGGTTTTCTTGGCAAAGACGCTGGAGTGGTTTGCCATTTTCTTCTCCTGCTCATTTTACAGATGAGGAAAGTGAGGTAAACAGTGTTCAGTGGCTTGCTCAGGGTTGCACAGCTAATAAGTGTCTGAAGCTGGATTTGAACTCACTCCGATGAGTTTTCTGATTTCAGGCTTGGCACATTATCCACTAATCACCTAGTTTGCCTGAGAAAAGTAAAACATTATAATTATTTTCTAGTGCCCAACCTATTTTTTGATCACTGTCAAGGATCCCCACTGAGGTAGAGGTGTCCTCCCACACCTACAGCAGGTTCTTCAGGCAGGATGTGCCCAAAGCTATATGAATAGGTAGAAAAATATCAGTTGAGTTTCTATATGTTTGAATGGAAACTTATAAAGTGAGGGAGAAATAACTCACATTGCATTTGTGAGATGATGAGTGGAGCTTTCAATTACAACCCAGGAAAGGAGTGATTATAGGCTGCTTCCTGAAGACATTGACCCACTATGTAGTGACTGCAGACTAAAGGCCAGCTGAATGCTGGGCTAGTGGGTGTCATCAGGAAGGTCATCAGAAACAGTGGGAAAATTATCCCACTTTGGTTACATCAGCACCAGGCATATACTATGAATCTTTCTGCTTGTTATATGTCATGAAAAGCATAACAACTGAATAAGGTCCAGAAATGGGATGCTAGGATGAAAAAAAAGAGGTCTTTTTAGTCAGGAAAGGAAAGGTCAAAGCTAAATATGAAATAGCAAAGGGGGAGAAGATGAACATGGGTTGTTCATTAGATCCTACAATACTGAAGGCAGCCTGGCACAGCAAAAAGAGCACAGGATTTGGAGTTTGAGGGACACGGGTACAAATTCTCTGCCATTTTCTGCCTGTCAAGTCAACAAAAATTTATTAAGAATCTGCTGTATTCCAGGCATTGTGCTATGCACTGGGGATGCAAAGAAAGGTGAAAGACTGTCCCTGCCCTCAGGGAGCCCATGGTCTAAAGGAGGAAACAACATGCAAACAACTATGTACAAACAATATATAGGGAAGATAAATTAGAGAAAGTGGCCCTAGTATTGAGAGGGGCTAGGAAGCCTTCTTTCAGAAGATGTCAAGAAACTCGAATGAAGCTAGAAAAGGCAGGAGATAGAGATGAGGAAGGAAAACATTTGAGGCATGGGGGATGGACAATGAAAGAGCATAAAGTCAGGAAGGTAAGTATTGTTTCAGGAACAGCAAAGAGACCAGAGGCAATGGATCACAGAGTATGTGGAGGAAAGTAAAGGTATAAGGAGGCTGGAGAGGTAGGAAGAGTCCTGGTTATGAAAAGCTTTAAAGACTAGACAGAAGACTCATATTTGATCCTGGAGGTAAAATTTTATTAAATGGGGATGGGAGGGTAACATGGTCACACCTGTATTTTAAGAAGATCGCTTTGGCAACCAGCAGTGCATAGGCTGGAGAGGAGAGATACTTGAAACAGACCCATAGGCTATTGCAATAGTACAGGTGTGAAGTGATACAGGTCTGCACCAAGATGGCAGCAATGTCAGAAGAAAGGAGGTATATGAATGAGAATTCTGACAACAAATTGGATCCCAGTGGTAAGAGAGAATGAGGAGTCAAGCATGACAACTAGGTTGTAAGTCTGAGTAACAAGAAGGATGATAATGATATGAAAGTTCCCTTGACAATTATGGGCAAGCTTGAAAAAAAAGGGCTTCAAAGAAGTCAATAAGAATATGGATTGGCAAAAAATTATTGGATTTGGCAAGTAATGAGAAGTGATTAAATATGACCTTAGGTAAATGACTTACCCTTTCTGAGCCTTCCATTGTTAATCCATAAATGGGGAGGATTTGGTTACCTTGCCCTCAGTGGATAGAGGGCAAGGAGTCAGGAAAACCCCCTCTTCCAGAGCTCAAATCTAGCTTCATATACTACTAGCTGTATAACCCTGGGCAAGTCACTTAACCCAGTTAGCCTCAGTTTCCTCATCTGTAAAATGAGCTGGAGAAGGAAGTGGCAAACGATTCCAGTGTCTCTGCCAAGACAACCCCAAATGGGGTCACAAAAAATCAGACATGATTGAAATGACTGAACAGTGCGCCAGACACTGTACATAGCTCTGGAGATAAAATACTCCACCTGCACCCCATACAAACAACAGTTCTTGACCTCGAGGAGTTTATATTCTAACAAAGGAGGCAACAAATCCTTAAATAAGTAAGTACAAATCAAATCCAAAGTAGGTGAAAGGTGACTCTAACTTTACCTATAACTCTAAATCGATGATCCAGAAACTAAAAGAAGGTTATCCCAGCAGGTTCCCTGTCTTAGCAACCACCATCTGAGAGATTGGGTATCGTTTTATGGCCACAGATATAGGAATGTACTCCTCCTCAGAGTAATTTAATAGCACTGTTTTACTGTGCACAGCAGCACAAAAAGGAAGGAGGTACATTCTCATACCTCTTCTTTAGGGCCATGACCAGACTTTATAATTTCGCAGCTTTCAGTTTGGGTTGTTTTATTTTGTCCTTGTGGTCCTTGTATAGATTGTTTTCCTGGTACTGCTTACTACACTCATTTCATAAAAATTATAAAAATATAAGCATAGAATTCACAAGTGTATAGACACTACACAAGCAAATGGTTCTCAGTGTGTTGAGTACTGGTATGCCCACATGAGACAATGTTATTCTTAGAAATCACCTGGCTCAAGATCCTTCCCTCCAGTCATCTCTGTCTGGGCCAGTTCTACTCTTGGAGTCTTTTAGAGTCTTTTGTATTTTCTCTTTCTAATTCCGTGTGTTTCCATACTTGGGTCCACTTTACTTTTCCCTGACACCCTTTGTTGGCCAATTGAAGCATCAGCAGGTCTTTCCTGGTTCTCTTGTTTCTACTTCTGGTCTCAATAAATCTATACTCCTAGAGACCTGATTCCTAGACAGCCAGAATCAGGAACAGACAGCCAATGTTTTGCCCTTCAAAATATGGAGGGCACACAACTTAACGTATGTACTACAACAACAACAAAACCACTAGAGCAACGAAGTCCCCCTTCTGCTCACTGGAATTCATCTCAATTAAGCAAAGTATTGACATCTTTTGTTTATACCTATACTTCCTCATGTCACTTATATTTCCCAAGGATTTTGGATTTGAGGGGATTCCTCTCTCTCTTCCCCCTTCCAGAGAACCGCACCATGGAGCAAATAATAAAAAAGGGAGAAAAAAAACCAGTTCAGCAAAATTGATCAATACACCAACCAAGTCTGACGTTCCATATCATGTTCAGTAGTCACAGTCACTCTTCTGACCCCCTCCCCCAACCTCTGCAAAGAAAGGAGTTGCATTCTCACATCTCTTCTTGGGCCGTCTGGTCATTATAATTTCATAGTCTTCAGTTTTAATTGGGTTTTTTTGTTCTTTCCATTTTTATTGTTATGGTCATTGTATATGTTATTTTCATGGTTCTACTTACTATATTCTACACCAATTAATTAAAAACATCTTTCCATACTTCTCTGTATTCAACATATTCATTGTTTCTTAGAGGAAAGCAATATTCCTTTGATTCATGTACCCTATCTTACTCAGGCTTTCCCCAATTGATAGGCATCTCCTTAGTTACTAATATGATAGGGTTGGATTAGATGGTTTAAAAGGCTGATTCCATCTGTAGCTCTCTGAGCCTATGAATTCTTATTGTTCAGTCTTTTGGGTCATGTCCAACTCTTTGTGACCCCATTTTTATGGGCCTTTCTTGGCAATGATACTGAAGTGGTTTGCCGTTTCCTTCTCCAGTTCATTTTTCAGATGAGAAAACTGAGACAAACAAGGTTAAGTAACTTGCCCAGGGTCATTTAACTAGCAAATGTCTGAGACCAGATATGAACTCAGGTCTTCCTGACTCCAAGCCCAACACTATATCCAGTGTACCTATGAATTGCAAAGCTGATTTGAGGAAACGATATCACTGCTTGACCAGTGTACCTTTCACACCATGTTTAATGCTGGTTATTGCTTATGTATCCCAAGTATAGAGCACAGAGCCTGGTACATAGTATTAATAAATACTTGTGGAGTGATAGATTGATTGGTTTGCTGATTGCTCCAGATCCTCACATTTCAGGCTAGGACTCTGCTCCTAAACTCATAGTTCTCTTCTTATCCCCAATATCTGAAGAAATACTTTTTCTAATTGTTACCTGCTCCTGAATGGACCTCTATGTCCCTTTTCATTTGGGAGGAGGCTGGGAGGCATGTTAGTCAAGCTGAGATTTGGAGCCATGAAGTCTCTGCTAGAAGGGAAAAGTTGTATTTCTTACTATTCATTGCCAGCTAACTATTAACCGCTGTCTCTAATCATCATATATGAAGGAATCTAATTTACAGAGACAGTTAACACCATCATGACCCTACCACAAGGTTAAAGCCACATACAATGGGGAGATTTTAGTGAGATGGTTTATCCTTTGAAGAATGAAACAGAATCTTAGAGCTAAGAATCTTGGAGATAATAGTATACAACTCTCCCATTGTATAAATAAGGAAACTGAGGTCCAAAGAAACCAAGTGACTTGCGCAGGGTCACACAGGTAGTAAGTATCTGAGGTAAGATTCAAACTCAGGTCTTCTTGACTTGGAATCCATTTCTTTATCATTATAGCACACTGCTTCCTGAGTCCTTTAGTTACTTAATGAAAGCAGTTGAAAAATGGGAATGAACAAGGAGATAGGATGATGTAATAGGAGATATAGATATTTGGGTCTGTTTCATTCTGTCATTCCTTATCCTTTTAAATAAATGGTTTATTTAACAGATTTAATAAATGTGTTGTTGTTGGGACCAATGATCTGCTTCTAAATGTGAAAGCTGATAAATGGAGAAATTCCACATGGTAGCATTGAAGCCTCCAGTTTCTCCAGGTGGTCACCTCCTAGGGCTTAGCTGTCTTACCCAGACTTCCTTGGCTTCTGCCTTTTACAACTAATTTCCTCTGCCCAGGGGAAGACAGATTATCTCAGTGATACAGCAGGAAAGAGTATTTTGTGAAGGTACATGAATGAATCAGTGGACCAAGCCATGTGTACTCCAGCCTGTTGGGCAGTACATATATATTTCCAAATCATAAATGACCATACACGTTTCCCAAAGAGATGAAACTGTAAAAGTGAAAGCCTCATCTGTGAATCTAGCATGCTGCCCCCCACACACTTGTATCCACCATTTCAAGATAATTAGACACTACTAGCCAGCTTTAGGAGGGTACGGTAATGATCCTGAGGACTTCATACATGCAATATGAGGTTTTATTTTCTGGAACTAATGGCATCCTATCCCACTTTCTGTCATATCAATTGGAATAACACTTCCATCCTAATTTGATAGCTTCAGTGGGGTTGGAATTACATCACGTCTAAGTAGCATTTTACATTTTATGGACTTCTTTCCTCCATGAAGTAAGGAATGGGAAGATAATCCTCCTTTCAGATGAGACTTAGATCAGCAAGATTATGAGGCTTACCTTTGGCCACATGGCAAGCACACTGATGATGTCCATACACAATGTAGCATTGGTTATTTTTTCTGTCCTTGCAGAAAATTTGAGGCATATGAGCATTATTATTTGTCTAAGACAGAAAGATGACTTCTAATCATGCATTTTAAAAACATGAGGGAGGGGGGAGAGTCCTTATTGACAAAGTAGGCTGCAACACACAATACTTCTACAGTCTCCATTCATTCCACTTTTCCTCACATTCTACCCCTCCTATGGGACCAGGAGAGCAATGGATGGATTTTATTTCAACGTAATACTGAGAAGAATGAAGACTCATGAATTGAACATTTATTGATTACTTATTATTTTTAAGGCACTGTGCTAGGGATTACAAAAAAGAATAAGGCATGACCCTTGTCTTCAATGAGCTTACGGTTTAATAGGGGAGATGAAACATTTTCAACTTAATGCAAGGCAGACTATATCACAAGAGAGGTAGAAAGTATGATAAGAATTCAGAGAAAACTTCTAGTTAGGGTGACTTGGGTAAGGTTTCATGAAGGAAGTGAAATCTGAGCTGAGTTTTGAAGGATAGGATTTTAGAACACAGAAATGGAAGGATATTTGAGTTATTCCATATTTCTTCTATGATCATGGAGAATGAAGAAATTAGATATTTAATGAATATTTCTATGAATGAGAATGCCTGGACTGTGTGTGACTGAAATAATTAGCAGGACAAGTGCCTCGATGGGAATCTGTAACAGGTTAATAAAATATGTGCTTATCCTGTTTCTCCAGGTCCTGGGTTGGATCCGCAATGGGGAGTCAATGCTGAATGCCAGCTTGGTCAATGCCAGCTCTTTGTCAGAAGCTGAGCAGCTTCAGCGGGAACATGAACAGTTCCAACTAGCCATCGAGGTAACACTCATATCCATGCTTTAGTGTCTTATCTTTTGTCCACCATACTGGGCCCTGTGTTAGATAGAGTTCCCTGAGGTTTGGGATGGTTTCTTTAAAAAAAAAAGAAAAGCATTTGAGTGAAACACACTGGGGTTTATACCTTCCCCACAACCAAGAATTGATCAAGAAGAAAATTAAAGTGTTTTAAGAAAACCTAAGGTGTGAAGATCCAGGCTTATAACTATACTAAAGTTCATTCACATTGCAAAATGATACATCTTTCAAACTGCAGACCCTCTAGGGCACTGTGGGGAATGGAGGCCTATAGAAATGCCCAACCGCTCTGCCACTTTTCCAAATATTAACTGCATGAGTGAAAGAGGCTAAGAAAAGCCAGAGTGTGTGGAGCCACGCCAATTGAAGAGTAATCAGAAAGGAGGATTAAGCATTTCAGAAGTTATAGTGCACATCGTTAGGAAAATGGGATGAAATTCTTAAAATATCTGAGCTACGCTAATGTTCCCACGATATGTTTCTAGTAAAGTATGGGTCTCTATTTCCCCCAATAGGGACTGGAAATGGGGAGAGGAACTTTTAGTAACTAAGTTGGGCTAGAATTGGTACAAGTTGCACAAACAGATTGCTTCAGTTCCTTTCATAGTAGAGGCAGAATTAGAATTCCAGGAATGTGCTATAATGGCAAAACAAACTGATTTTTGAAGGAGAAAGACTTTTAAATAAACTAACTTTATCCATAAAAATCTAGTAAAAATTAATTCTGATGTGGGTTAATGACTTAAATAATGCTTGAAATTATGTCTCCTTATCCATCCCATGGAGACTGGAGTTGATTCCTTTGGTAGAGGGAGAGCAAGGAAAAATAAGAAGTGAGGCATAAGGGCTATATTTAAGTAAAGTTATAGTTCGGTTCCAATGGGAGAAGGAAGAAAGAGAAAAACATGTACAGACTCTTCCTACTAATGATGGAGTGCTGAACTCAACTTCTTTTGGAATATGTAGGAAATGTGGGTCTTATCTGCTGCTGGAAGGTGACAGCCAGTCAAAATCCCTCATGAGTCTTAGCCAATGAATGGGGAAATAGCATAACGGCTAAATTCCATATTAGTGTAGCTTTCTTGGTAACTGCATTTGATAATAATATTGGCAATTCTGGGTCACCATAGTATAAATACTCTACGCCCTTCTCTGATAACACAACTACTCATCACTGTTAGGTTTTCATGCATGTATTTTTATCAAAATAATACCTTGATATTCATAGAAAATGATCTTTTTTAGAATGTAGCAGTCTATTCTCCAAGGGAGACTACTGGAGTAGTTTAAAATATGGATATTGAAGGAATGTTGGAAAATCTTAGGGGAGCAGGCAGAGGCTTTTCCCAGGGTGAGCCACCACCAACACTGTCTAATTGTCAAGACCAGCACACCAATTTAAGGCTTATTCTCTCCATTCCAATCTATACGTGTCCCTTTGAACCAAGTTCTCTGTCATGGGAGAAAAAAAAATATAACACTGCTCAAAATTCAAGCTATGTTAAGGGGAGTTTAAAGAGTATGGCTTGATTTAACCCCTTTTGACGATAGCATTTGAGGAATTTGCCATGACTACTAATAGATGATTCCGTTTGACTGCTAGGGTTGCCAGAGAGAAGCCAGGTATCTCACAAAGAAGTTACAATTTCATTCACGGTCCATGCTCAAGAGAGCCAGAATCACTACTTCTGCTCAGCCTGGGACTGTTAAAGCAGCTCCCCAGGGCTCACCCCCAAGGGAGCCAGAAATTTACCAATCAAGTCTAGCTGATTCAGTTCATATCCAAGGTGCTCTGTCTGATGTATCTTCAGAGAATCAAGCTACCTGGGAGGTTTTCATAGACAGCTGAGTTTTTAAGCTCATTTTTATTTTAAATTCTCTAATGCATTTTTAAACATAAGCATTACCACATGAACAGTAGTTAAAGCAGCTGGATATTAAATCCAACTGGTTTGCTTTAGATATTGTCTTTTGCATTCCTAGCAACTATCATTTCTCCTGCTAATGACTTTTTCAAAGCTGTATTACTCGCAAACATTCCTGGCCCCCATTACAGGCTCATGGCTCAGATGATCAGGAATTATAAATAAATACAACAAGGCAGTGAAAAGTTGAGCAAGCCAGAAATATGAAATGTGGGCCAAGTCTTTTTTGTTTTTAATTGAAAGTAGGAAATGGCTACAATAGCTATGAGATAATTAAATTATGGGGCAAGAGCAGGGCTGAGTTCAAGCAGGTCCCTAGGGGAAAAGGAGTAAAGTCCTCTGAAGCCATCCTTGCCCAGGATTTCAGGAAGACTTTAGGATAGCATTCCCCTCCTAGATGAAGGTGTAGGGCAACCTGATTTTGAGCACAATGTCAGGCATTTGCTGGTTTCTCACATAAGACCTTGGATTCAAAACTGGAAGGGAATTGGGGGCTCATTGTCTAATCCCCTCATTCTGCAGATGAGAAATTTGAGGCCCAGAGAGCCCAAGGTCTTATGGAAGTAAGAGGCAGAGTCAGGAGAAACATGTGCTGATAATATTACCCATTATTATTGGTTATTATCAGTTACCACTTATTAGGCACCTCCTATAGGCGGGACACTGTGCCAGGCCCTGGAAATAGAAACAGACAAAATTCCTTCCCTCAAGGGGCTTACTCTCCAGTCAGGGAAACATGAGACATGTACATAAAAAGACAAATAGCAATCCAGTATACAAGGTAGCATATGCACTACGACAAATGAGGGGTACAAAGAGCAAATGTTCTAGGAGCTCAGGGGAAGGAACCAGTACCAAGAATTGGGTTCTTTGAGGATAACTTCATGGAAAATAGAAGACTTGAACTGGACTTTGAAAGCCAAGTAAGCCTTAGACTAGAAGACAAAGGTATAGATGTAGGATCATGTCTGGCTGGAATAAAGGGTTCATGTAGGGGAAGATTGGAAATATGAATAAATGGGCTGGAATTGCCAATAGCATTGAATTTGGAGTTTGAGGACATGAGTTCAAATCCCAGTTGAAGGCCTGTGTGACCTTGATTAATCTCACTGGCCTCAGTTTCACTCTCTATAAAACAAGATTAGGTAAGATTACCATAAGGTCCCTACTGACAATAAGGAACCCCTTGAAATTTTTGAGTTGAGAGGTGACACAGGTATTTTGGAAGATTGATTTTTCAGTGATATATAGGGTGAATTAATAAAAGGTAGAAGAAATGGAAGAAGAAATGCCAGTAAAGAGACGACTGTAGTCATGAGGTACTGAGACCCTAAACAAGGATGAGAAGTAGGAATATGAAGGAAGGAGCGCATGTGAGACACTGGGAAAGCATAATCAATGGAACTTGGTGACTGATTGAATGGTATCCCATTTTTTTTGGAGAGGAGAGAAAGAATAGTCTCCATTTAAAATAAATTGTATAAAGATCGAAAACTAAAAAGGACTGAAGAACATCGATGCCTGAGTATTCAATTAGAAAAAAAATTAGCTCTTTATATCCCATTCTTTATTTAAAAAAAAGTTGTAAAAATGCAGAGAAGTTGCAGTAATAAGAAGATATAATCCTGAGCCATTTTGAAGTCAAAAAAGAAAGACAAGAGAGCTCACTCAGTCTTTAATGTGAAGGGGAAACAAGTTTATTTTCTGAGAGTGAAAAGAATGTAAGGCCTGGATTGGGACCTTGAGGAGAGAGGAGGAAGAAAGTGGAACAGCTGCTTTGGGACCCTAATCGAGAGGGAGAAGATGAGGAGATTAATAAAAGGATTTCCAAGCACCAGAGGCCCAAATGAAGACAGATAAAATGAAATTGTTTTGAATTCAGTAACAGAAGTTCCAGGACTTTGTTTGCATTGGGCACCTTGGGAATGGAAGCAGAAAGAGGGGACAGTTGGTGTTACTCAAGGTTACTAACTGGGAATCAGCATGCTAAGAACAGTGGGCAACCTTCCTAGGACACCACTGCAGGACAGCGAACCATAAAGTTTAGGCCAGATACAAAAGGACATCAATCAATCAATCAATTTTAAAAGCATTTCCTATGTTCTTACTATGTGCTAGGCACTGTCCTAGATACTAGGAATATGATAAAAAAAACAACTATAATAATATATTCTAAGAATTACAAATTTTAAGTCATTTTATCCTCACAACAATTCCATGAAAGAGGTACCATTATTATCCCCTTTTACAGAAGGGGACCCTGAGACAGATCGAGATTAAGTGACGTGCCTAGGATCACAGGCAGCGTGGATTTGAACTCAATTCTTTCTGATTTCATGTACAGCTCTCCATCCACTACACCATTTAGCTGCCTCCTAGAAAAAAGGAAAAATCGCTATTCACAAAGAGATTATATTTTAGTGGAGGAGATGGCAAGCACATATATAATTATTTTTGTATTATATATAAACATATTATATAATATGGTTGATGAGCCAGAAAAAAGATACTGAAGTTAGAAAGAGAACAATAAGAAGTTAAAAGACCAGAGATGATGATGAGGGTGAAGAATGGGTACAGTAGATATGAGAGAACAGGAAAAGAGCTAGGTAAAAAGTTTTGGTCAGAGGGCGGGTGTTCTGAGTTGGTTAGCGTGTGGGATATTTCCAGAGATGGCTCTGAAGGTAAAGATCACTAGCTGTATTGTGTGGGTACAGCTATGTGAGGCCAATCACTGTTTACTGGGCTCCCTGTACTCTAGAGTCAAACTAACCCATCTCAAATGTGGGAATCCCCCAGTCCTTTTGAGAACTAGCAGCTAAGTGCACTTTGGATAGAGCACTAGACCTGGAATGAGGAAGATCAGAGTTTAAATCGGGCCTCAGATACTACATGCGTGACCTTGGGCAATTCACTTAACTTGTGTCCACCTCAATTTCCTCATCTGTAAAACAGATAATAATAGCACACACACACACACACACACACACACACACACACACATACACACCTCCATGGTTGTTGTAAGAATAAAATGAGATCTTGGTAAAGTGTTTGCCAAACCTTAAAGGGTTTAATTTAATACATGCTAATTATTATTAGAAAAAGGAGTGGGCATTTCAATAAGTCTGTTCATTAGTGTCAGAAACAGTCAATCTCAGCTGTCCATCACCTGTTTTAGTCTGTAACTACAAGTGTTAAGTTCCGGGTTGGTTTCTCCAGCCACTCTGTAGTCACCCCCCACCACAAACAGTTGATATGTACTTAGGAGAGTGAAGACTAAATGTGATATAAAGTTAGTGTTCATAGTTTGCTTCTGTCCAGGAAGCATAATATAGTGAAGAAAGTACTATTTGTGGAGCAAGAGGATCTGGGTCCAAATTCTACCTCTGTTACTTATTATCTATGTTCACAAGATCTGTGGAGCATAACTCATTTCCATAGTGTTTTAAGGTTTTGCCAGTTCTTTACTCACATTAATTTATGAAGGAGGTAGCACAAGTGTACAAATAAGAAATCTAGCAGATTTAGTATCTTGTCTCAAGATATGTAGCTAGTAAGCATTAAGGCAGAATTTGAACCCCAAACCAGTGACTCTATGTCTAGTGCTCTTTCACTTATACCCTAGTGCCTCTAATAAGAACCTGAGCTAAGCAGCTTTAAGAAAATAAATTCATTGGGGCAGCTAGGTGGCTCAGTGGATAGAGCCCTGGTCCTAGAGTCAGGAGTTCAAATCCAGCCTCAGACACTTACTAGCTGGTGTGACCCTGGGCAAGTCACTTAACCCCAATTATTTCCCCTATTCCAATCCCCCCAAAAAGAATAAGAAAATAAATTCATTGCAAAAGGCAGAGTCACAGAATTTATTTCACTGGCAAATATAAGTGATTTATTAAAACGGTGTCTGCTTTCTGGAATCATCCAAGCTACCACTGTTCTCCGTTACTGTGGGCAGTAGGACATTGATGATACTTGTCATTCTTTACCTTTTAAATGTGTTAGAGAGATGAATATAAAGATCAAATCCCACAATAATGAACTGCACTAGACTGATCAAATTCTTTTAAATTCCTGGATTATGCTTAATTGAACATTGCTTGTAGTCAGTGGGTCATTGGTTGGAGTTTTTTGTTACATGAGATTTTTGTTGCCATGTGATGTACTTTTAAAAGGATCTGACCAGAACACTGAACTAGGTCAATGACTAGAAAATAAATTCATTACAAAAGGCAAAGTCACGGAATTCATTTCACTGACAATGACTTCCCTGGAAAAATAAAAATGATGGAAATTCTTTGGAATGACATTTGAAGGGAGGGGAGAATTTACGTAGTGAATAACGCAGGACAAAGGAGTTGGGTCAGGGAGAGGGTGGAGGTATACATACAACTTCTTTGCCTCCTTCTCAGGGGTGCGTTAGTAAATTGCTAACAAGCTCTCAAAATAAATTGTACACATGGCACTTTTTAAGTTTCATTTGAACTATTAACATTTTCCCCATCGCTTTCTTAAGTCTAGACAACCAACAAAATAATAAATCAAACCTTGATTTGTAACATTTGCCTGTTTTCAAGGTATAAATACAGTGAAAATTTAGCAGCTGGCTCTTAGAAGCTGGTCTGAGCGGTTCCAGCACCCCCAGCTCCCCTTCCCATCCCTGTAAGCAAAATTCTCCTTGAAAACCTGTGTTGCATCATGCAAAAGAGCATGACAATGAGATCAGGAGGGATCTATTCTGATATCTACTGGGATGTCCACATATATGTATGTTGTAATTCAAGGAATGGGAGGGGGAGGGATGGCGTAGTGGGGTAGAAATATGGTCCAATGGAAAAAGCAATGTTTCTATAATCAGAGAATCTGGGTTCAAATGTTGTCTCTGATTGACCTTAGTGTCCTTGGGCAATTCACCTCCTAGAACCTTTCCTCATTTGTAAAATGAGGAGGGTGGATTTGTTTCATCAACTAGTTATGACCCCATTTGGGGTTTTCTTGACAAAGATACTGGAGTGGTTTTGCCACTTCCTTCTCCAGCTCATTTTGTAGATTAGGAAACTGAGGCAGACAGGGTTAAGTGACTTGCCCAGGCTCACATAGCTGGTAAGTGTCTGAGGCCAGATTTGAACTCAGGGGTGGAGTAGGAGTCCTCTAACTCCCTTCCATCTCTAGATCTATGATTTTGTGAATGAATATTTTTTTAATGTCTATAACTAGTAGCAATAGTAGAAAATTGTGAAGAAAAAAGTCATTTTAAAACTGTTTAACTTTTTCTGCATCTTCCTGCTCACACCTCACTCCACCCCTCTCCCATATTATACCTGGGTCATCCCCATGAACCTCTCTCTCCTCCCCTCATGCCCAGTCCCTCTTTCATGCAACTTCCTTGCAGAAGACGCACCAGAGTGCCCTACAGGTGCAGCAGAAGGCAGAGGTATTGCTCCAAGCTGGGCACTATGATGCCGATGCCATCCGGGAATGTGCCGAGAAGGTGGCGATGCACTGGCAGCAGCTGATGCTGAAGATGGAAGACAGGCTCAAGCTGGTCAATGCCTCTGTGGCCTTTTATAAAACATCTGAGCAGGTGAGTGGAGGCGGTAGATGAGCAAGCTACAACCTCTGTCACCAAGGCAGAGAACTCACTTCTCTTACCCCCTTACCCCTGCCACTTTCCCAGCTCCAAATCCACAACTTGCCCCCTCTCAGTGGACAGCATAGTGAGGCAGAGAGAGTGTTGTCCTGGCCCGGAAGGATCAAGATTCAAAGCCTCCCTCTGCCCCATGACCCATGTGACCATAACACCTATGATTTACATCCTGTAAAATGGGGTGGGTGGACTGATTAGATGATCTCTCAGCTACCTTCCAAATATAAAGATATTTGCTCATTATTTTATTTTTTAAAAGTTTTATTGTTGCTCTTTGTTTCTCTGTAATCTGATCGTTTCCTGAACTCTCTCTTATAACAAAGAAAAAGAATTAGACAATAGAAATACAGTCACTATGTTTGAAAGCATGTATGTCCATAATCCCCATCTCTGGCTTCCTACCTCTCTCCCAAGAGGAGCGAGGTGTTTTGCATCATCTATTCTCTAGGACTGAAACTGGTCAGTAGAATTAATCAGAGTTTAGCTGTTTTATAGTGTTGTTTTCATAGTTAGTGAAAATGCCAATGATAATTTCACAAGTGTAATTGACAACATATGACTTGCCTTCTTAGTGGGTAAGGGAGAGGCTGGAGGGAGGGAGAGAATTTGGAACTCAAAATTGTTTTTAAAAAGGATATTAAAATACATAAATAATAACTTTTTGAAAAGAGTCCAAAAATTAAAAAAATAAAAATATAAGTGGACACCAGTCCAGAAAAAGTCAATAATAATTATTATTACCAATCATAATGTCATTATCCTCTTTGTGTATATTGAGACAGCTAGATGGCAGAGTCCATAGAATGTTGGATTTGGCATTAGGAAGACTTCACTTCAGATCTGGCCCCAGATACCTGCTAACTGAGTGACGCTGGCTGGCCAAATTATTGACCATCTCTCAGCTTCCATTTCTTCATCTAGAAAATGGAGACAAAAATAGCATTGATCTCACAGAGTGGTTTCAAGAATCAGAGGAGACAACATATAGAAAGCACTTTGGAGACCTTAATGGGCTGTATGAATGGCAGCTGTTATTGTTGTTATAGTGTTCTTCTGGCTCAAAATATTGGAAAATAGAAGGATGGGTTATGATACTAACATCTGTTTACTTTGCCATATTCCCCTCCGCAAGGCAGTGGATTAGATTAAATTCAGATACTTGTAAATATTTCCTCCTACTAACCAGCTCCACAGATGGGGCTCCAAAGTGGAAACTGAATGATCTAATAATAATCCTGACTTGGTATTTTCTGAAACCCCAAACCCCACCCCCTTCAATGGGTCAGACTGGTGCATGCTGAAGAGAAACTCCCTTTATCTCTTGGAACTCACAGTTTAAAGAGGCACAATCTGTATCTTTGTTGTTCAGTCATCTCAGTCATGCCTGACTATTCGTGACACCATTTGGGGTTTTCTTGGCAAAGATACTGTGTGGCTTGCCATTTCCTTCTCCAGCTCATTTTACTGTTGAGGAAACTGAGGCAAACAAGGTTAAGTGACTTGCCCAGAGTCACACCCCTGATAGGTGTCTAAGGTCAGATTTGAACTCAGGAAGATGAGTCTTCCTGGCACTCTATCCATTGCACCACCTATCTGCCCCTTGTCCTTAGGAATTTGCATTACAAGGCGATTGGGAGTTGGGGTGAGGAATGAAGGTAGGAGATAAAAACTCATGTAGAAAAAACAGACAAAAATACATACAATAATAATTTTATCTAATGTGTATTTAGCACTTTGAGGTTTACAGAGTGCTTCATATGTACTATCTCATTTGGTCCTTCTATCAACTCTCTGAAATAGGTGCAGTTTTTATACCCATTCTACAGAAGAGGGAACTGAGGCTGAGAGAGGTTAATTGACTTGCCCAGTGTCAACTCAGCAAGTGTCTGTGGAAGGATTCAGCCTGATTCCAGGGCCAGATCTGTATTGATTAGGCCACCTTGCTATATCTCCCATAAATATATTATTTACACCTTCTTAATTCAACTCAACAAACATTTATTAAGCATAAGTTAGATGCCAGGTACTGTATACCTTAGAACTATACGCATTTGTGTGTGCGTGCATTTTTAAATACAAGCGCTATGAAATTTCTGAAGTGATGGAGGTAACAGTTGAGTCGGGTTAATCAAGACTTTCTTATAAAAGGATTCTAAAGTTGGGCAAATTTTCACTGAAGTTCATCCATTTGAGTTGCTCCTTAGCACAGTGATGTATTTGAAATATAGTTTCTTTTCTAGGTGATATTTAGGAGTCTAGCCTTGGAGAAAGTTTAATAAAGTCAGATCTGTGGCTTTCCACCTGCATAACCTGAGGTTTTTATGTGCATATAAAGGGTGTTCTCTTAAGTCCTGAGCCTGCCGATCTAGTCAGATTTCATTTTATACATTTGCAGAGAGAAAAGATGTCTAAAGACAAAATTAATTGAGTGATTTGAGACCCATAGCCAGGTGTAAGATATCCAGAATCATGGGACAGGTATGGCCCTGGGCAAAGTTGTGAAGTAAAGGAAGCTGGTCTTGGATGCCCTACTTTACCCTTCTTTTCCTTTGCATCTTTCAGCACCCCCTCCCATTTTCATACTGTATCCCTTTTAAAAATAGCCTCAGTTAAGTTTTTATCCACATATACTCTTGGGGGTGATACTTTGAAAGTGTGAAGTCATTTTATAGGTATACTGTCTCCCCAGCTAAATTTAGTAAGTTCCTCAGTAAACGTTTATTGATTCATTGTTTGAATGATTTACTCACTCATTTCCTCCTTCTTCCATTAGGTATGCAGTGTCCTGGAGAGCCTAGAGCAGGAATACCGGAGAGATGAGGACTGGTGTGGAGGACGGGATAAATTGGGGCCAGCAGCAGAGATCGACCATGTCATTCCACTCATCAGCAAACATCTGGAACAAAAGGAGGCTTTCCTCAAGGTCAGATCTTACTCCCCTGGGGCTCAAACCCAACATCTCCTCACTTTTTCAATATTTCCCCCTAAGGAAAAGCTTCCTGGCTATACTAGGAAGTATACTACCTATGCTTTAGGTAGCATTTGATAATTTAGGAAGGAAGCTTTAAACAGTGTACAATGTTAGCCATTATTATTTTTTAGTTTGGGTTTGCAAAATTATTGCTCCAGTTGAATACTTTTCTTGCAATTAACATTTGAATTTACATTTCTCCCGGGTGGAAAGTAGTACCTTCAAGCAACTGAGCTTTCCATAGGTGTAGTTAATAAACCAAAAGAAAATGTAAAAATTTTGTGCTCATTTGTGCTTGTTCTTTGAGAATGATAACTTTTGTGAAACAGTTAAATATAACTCTTACCCAGTATTAATTTAAGCAACATATAAACAGATGCTATGCAATGTGAGAACAAGATTTAAAGAAATATAAAATGTAGTTACTTTTTCGTAAATACTTACCTATTATGAATCTGATTAATTTAGCCTTGGCTTTCCCCACAAGTGTGAATAGAAGTAACTCATGCAGCATCTTTAAGCATAGTCAAAATCTCCCCATGGTCTGTGCGTATTTCCAAACTGAGGACTCTGGGACAATTTTGTACTGGAAGTCCTTATAAACCATTGACTTTCAGCTTTTGAATCACTCACTGTTGAGAAACCTCTCATTGCTGCTTACAACTTCCCAAAAGAAAGGTCCCTGTTTTTACTGCCAAATACCGTTTCCTCACAAGTTATAGAAATTAAGGAGAAAAAAGAAAATTTTAAAAATAGTTTTTAGTTGCCAGTCTTCACGAGACCCTATTTTCTCCTACATCTGTGGGTTTTTGGTTGTGTTTTGTTTGAAGAGACTTTCCCTCACCCCTCTCTTATCTGGTATTTACAATTGCCATGCAATTGGACCCTTGTTAGACCACTTCTAATCGACCTAACAGTGAGATAGAAACTGCTCCGTTGAAGAACTTCGAGTCCATATATACAGATATACCAGAATATAATATTTAAGCTTCAGCTAAATAACTTGTAAGAAAGAATTTTTAACAGAGATATAACATTCCTTTCCCATATAATACCAAAGAATTTATCTGATCTGATGTATTTTAGTCTCTGTGCTCTTAAGAGAGTGGTGATAGCACTCCTTAACAGCATCTAGGATTGATGGTAAATGGATGTAGAAAATAAATTGTTGACATTTGTTCATTTACATCTATCTGCTCCTCCCTGGTTCCCCTTAAATTCTGAGATGCTATCTAGCTGCTGAATCCTTAAGCAGCAGGCACACATTATAGATGACTAATAGCCAGTTTCTTTCTGTTGCCCCAGTTAAATAGTGATACTCAAGAGAGGTCACTGCTTCCAGCTAAGGATCCAGATATGGAACTGAGTACTGAAATATTACAATGCATGACATCTTTTCTCATAAGGCTGTGTGAGTGGATAGAAAAGTAATAGGTGAGTTTCAGTGCAGATGAGCGCCAGATCTTACACTGGAGGGATATGAGCCAAGGTCTCTTTATAAGAAGGTGGGCTCTGACTCTGGAAAAGGGATTATTGCAGTCATCACTGACAGTTTCCCAAAGACATTAACCTGAAGTGCCTCCATAAACGAACAGCTAACAAATTGTTTGAAGTCTCCAGGAAAAGAAGGATGTATAAAACATGCTCATAACCTTGCACAATACAGTGATGTATCTGTCTCCGAAATACCACATGCTGTTCTGATCATTACACCTAAAGAAAGAGCTTAAAGGAATAGTAAGAAAGGCAACAAGATGGTCAGTGGACTAGGAGGGCTTTTAATGGGTAGAGCTAGAAAAATTAGGAAGCTTTAGTCATTAGTCCTATAAGAATAAGATTAAGTGGATCTATGATACAAGGTCAAGGATTTGACTAAGGCCTTCAGGAATAGAAGTAGAATGGAGGTGTCTAGAAAGAAACTGTCTAACAAATAAAAAGAAATGTTAATATCCTAAGAAGGAAAATATGGAACTTGTTACCCAGAGAAGCTGATATAGACCTGAAATGTAAATAAGTTCAAGAATTCAGGCAAAAGAGTAGATTCTAGATAATGAGTTGTTAAAGAAAGCTCAGATAGAACCAGGAGAACATTATACATAATAACAGAAATATTGTATGATGATCAACTATGAATGACTTAGCTATTCTTAGCAGTATAATGATCCAAGACAATTCCAAAGGATTTATGATGAAAAAAGCTATCCACCTCCAGAGAAAGAACTGATGGAGTCTGAATGTATCTGAACATAGATTGAAGCATTATTTTTTTCTTTCTTTATTATTCTTTTTTGTCTGTATTACCTTTTGCAACATGGCTAACATGGATATGGTTTACATGACTATCCATGTATAATCTATATCAAGTTGTTTGCCTTCTCAAGGAGGGAAAGAATTTAGAAAATTATGAAAAATTATTTTAAAGAACAAATGTTAAAAATTATTTTTATGTGTAATTGAAAAAATCAAAGAAAACAAAAATGTATATACATGTGTGTATATGTGCATATATATACATACATATAGGCATGCATGCATTTGTATGTGCATGTATGTGTATATATGTATACATGTGTATAATGTATTTGTATGTACATGTGTGTATATACATACACACTATATATACACACATACTATATGTGTTTGTGTGTATATATGTGTGTATACATACATAAATACATACATACACACACACACACACACACACACACACATATATATATATATATATATGAAATCAGGTATGTGGCACAATGGATAGAGTGCTGGGCCTGGTGTCAGGAAGACGAGAAAACTCATCTTCCTGAGTTCAGATCTGACCTCAGATACCAACTAGCTTTGGCCTCAGTTTCCTCATCTGTAAAATGAGCTGGAGAAGGAAATGGCAAACCATTCCAATATCTTTGCCAAGAAAATCCAAAATGGAGTCATGAAGAATTGGACATGACTGAAATTACTGAACATGTGTGCATATACTCATATATGTGTGTGTTTATACATGTGTACATATGTGTAGATACACACATATATATACATGAAAAGTCAGGTTTGGGGGAAGGCAGAGTGCATTTCTACACTCTTCCCCTAACTCTAAGCATACCTGGTGCATCCTCTAAATATTCTTTAATCACAACGCTTCTTCTTCAACTACAGGACTTTAAGTAGCCTGCTTGTGTTCAGTCCAGCCAAGAGCCTAATAGTAAGAAAACTTGCAGGTATGCAGATTTTTGTGTGGGGTAGAGGTCCCTGGGTTTAAAGTAGGAGCACCTGGGTCTCCCCATTCATTTTTTTCTATTCTTTTTTAAAAGTTTTGAGTTCCAAATTCTCTCCCTCCCTCCAGCCTCTCCCTCACCCACTGAGAAGGCAAGCACTATGGTTCCCATTATACATGTGAAGTCATACAAAACACATTTCCATATTAGTCATGTTGCCAAAAAAACCAAGAAAGAATAAAGGAAGTGAAAAACAATATGCCCCCCACTCATTTTGTCACTTCCTTGCCTGAGCCTCAAATTATCCATCTGCATATTGGAGAGAACATTGTGTTATTGTTTCTGCCACCTACGGAGAATGTCAAGATAAAAGTAGAGGCATGATGTAAAAAGAGCTAGAGAAAGATGAGAGAATAAGTTTAACAGTAGAGATAATACAACATAGTGCAGAACTATAAAAACAGTTTCTGTTTGGATTTGTAACGTGTGTGCTACTTCACCAGATTTACTTTCCTAATTAATTATGTTTAAATCGGGCTAATACTAAAAGGAGTTTATATTCCTTGAGCTCCCACTAGCTGACTGGTATTAGAAAAATATTCTAGCAGAAATGGGGAAGCCAGACTAGTAGTGAACATTTGCAGTGGATATTTTTCACCTTGATGATCAGGAGCAATGCTAAAACTGTGAGCTGTAGCCAAATTATTGACTGGCTTTGGTAGAGGGAGTTCCCATACTTGGAATTCTCCATTCTAATGACCTTACCAGTCCCAATATGGATCATGACTCTATTGTTATGGCTAATATGGAAATGTTTTACATGACTGCTCATGTATCATGAGGGAAAGAGGAAGAGAAGAGAATTTGAAATTCAAAATTTTTAAAAATTTTTAAAAAAACAAGTATTACAAATTTTTGTTTACATGTAATTGAGGGAAAAAAATTAAATAAAAAGACTATATTGTTAGTTTACAAAAGGTAAGAGGAAGGGCACCAAAGATGTTGATGGATAAAAAGAAGACCCTGAAAAAATAGAACTTATCATATCCTCAAACCTGAAGGGAAGGGACATCAAAAAGTCATCTTGTCCAAGCCCCTGTTTCAGGGTGGTCTGATTTCCCCTGAATTTGAAGAGGCTCCAGGAACTGCTGTCCTCCATAAACCTCAAGGCTGAGACTGTCAACCTCCTAGGAGAAGGGGAATGAGTCCCCTTCTGCAGTGGTCTCCATTTCTACATGACTGATGGGAGGGGCCCTCTTCTTTGTCTCTCCTAGGCATGCACACTCGCCCGCAGAAACGCTGAAGTGTTTCTTAAGTACATACACAGGAACAATGTCAGCATGCCCAGTGTGGCCAGCCATACCCGGGGACCTGAACAACAGGTGAAAGGTCAGTGCCAGCCCTTCCCCATCACTAGCCCCATCAGCTGCATCGATCGCTCTCAAGGCTGTGCTGGAGTCAGCTCAAACCAGCTCTTGAGGGCTAATTATTAAATTTTCAGTGTGAGAATTTACACTTCAGAAACTGACAAATCCATATCAGGGTTTGATTTATTGTTTTGTTGATTGTCTAGACCAAGGGATTTGTTCTGTGAAGTTTGAATTCAGTCAAAGGGTAGCACTTGAGGACATAGAGGGCTACATGTGGCCTCGAGGACACAGATTCTCCACCCCTGGACTAGGTTTAAGGAAGTGATGGGGGAAATATTAAAAAGGCAAACAAACTTAAAAGTGCATCAGACATATATGTGTGTGCATGTATATTTGGAGAGCTGGTTGTTAAACATCTATCAGAACATTCCTGTTCACTATGAACCTCATGGGCTTATTGTGAAGAAAGTACTTGATAAATCTTCAAGTACTCTATCAAGTGTGAGTTTCTATTATCATTAACAGGATTGTTATTTCCAGTCCTTTCTTTCCACCCACCTAGCTATGTCACTTTAAGCAAACCACAACCTTTCTGGGCCTCAGTTTCATGAAATAGCAGATTTGGAAGGAATTTTAGAAGCCAAGCTTAGCACAGAGCAGCTAGGTGGTGCGGTGGTTAGAGCACTGGGCTAAGAAACAGGAACACTTCCCTTCCTGAGTTCAAATCTGACCTCAGATACTTATTAACTGTGTGACCCTGGGCAAATCACTTGACCCTGTTTGCCTCAGGCTCCTCATCTGTAAAATGAGCTGGAGAAGCAAATGGTGAACCCCTTCAGTATCTTTGTCAAGAAAACCCCGAAATGGGGTCCCAGAGAATCAGACATGACTGAAAGGACTGAATAAATGATACTGACTTGAAATGAGGAAGAATTGGGATCAAATCCTGTCTTTGACATGTCTTAGCTGTTTGATCATGGGCAAGTCCTTTAATTTTGGTGAGCCTCAGTTTCCTCATCTGTAAAATTTTCTTCACCTCTAAATGCTTGTAATCTCACCCATATCTTACACCCTCCTTCCTCACCCCTGAAAAGAGAGTTTAGAACCATAGTAAGAGATTTCTTCCCCTGAAATCAGAGACAGAGACAGACAGAGAGAAAGAGAGAGAGAGGGGAGAGAGAGAGAGAGAGAGAGAGAGAGAGAGAGAGAGATGGAGAAAGAGGTTGTTTTTCTTTGTTTTTATGAATACATGCTTATAAGCATTTTACATTTGTGTTCTGTGTCCTGATATTTTTAGCTGACCTTTTGCTGATGGTCTGATCAACAAAGGGAAGAAGGGCAAAAAAGGGGAGAACGTTTCTGTCAAAAGTTTCAGAGCTTTAAAGAGATAGTCTTTTCATGTAATCTACTTAATGTGCATTTTAAAATTATGATGTAATTGTAGTTGGAATGTTTTTACTCTATTTGCTGAAATATCTTTGTGGGTTCAGGGGGAAGTTATGATCCTGGCAGTGAAACCCTTTGAATAAGGACAGTAAGACCTTTAATACTCATCTCACGTGGTTGTTGGGCTCATGTGAAGGTTACAACATAAGCCAAGGACTTTGGGAACTAGCAAGTGCTATGGAAAATGTCTGTTGTTTTTGTTATTATTACATAATCCAAAATTCTGCCTCTGGTCTACAGAATTGCTGATTATCAGCTCAGAGGACCACAGATTTAGAGATGGAAGGGACCTCACAGGTCATTTCATCAAGTAGCTTTTGTTTGAAGAATAAGGGGTAAAGTCCTGAACTGGGTGATCACAAAGGTCTCTTCCAACTATTTTTTTTAATTTATGAAAATTGTAACTTTTAAAAGCTACCATTCATCCAACCACATTTAGGGACAGGGACTGTACCTATGATTTCACTGGCCTAGAAAACTCCCTTTATCAATGCAAATTGGCACTTTCTCTGCAATTTATAGTCATAGAAAGTTGCCCGGGAAACTCAGAGGGTAGGTGACTTACCCAGGGTCCCACAACCAGTGTGTGTAGAGCTGGACTTAAATCTGAGTCTTCCTAACCTCGAGTAGAACTCTCCATCCATTATGCCCCACTGCCTCTTGATCTAACCCTCCATGGGGCATGCTCCAGGCATGTGGAAAAGCCATGAAGTAGGTGGATGAACAATTAGACTTATGCCATCCCTATGCACTGAAGAGGTATGTCCTTGGTGATGAAGAGCTGGGAAAGAGATTTAATTTAACCAAAACAGCTTTTACTTTCCCCTAGGTGGTAGTGGAGCAGTAAGTGGCACCACACTGCA
Organism: Notamacropus eugenii; assembly: GCF_028372415.1. NCBI lineage: Eukaryota > Metazoa > Chordata > Mammalia > Diprotodontia > Macropodidae > Notamacropus > Notamacropus eugenii. The sequence continues at coordinate 339,040,312 of NC_092876.1, read as the reverse complement.
CCGAGTGCCAGACCTGGAGTCAGGAAGACTGACTGAGTTCAAATCCAGCCTCAGACACTTCCTAGCTGCAGGACCCCAGACAAGACACTTAACCCTGTTTGCCTCAGTTTCCTCATCTGTAAAATGAACTAGAGAAGGAAATGGCAAACCACTCTGGTATCTTTGCTTCCCCCCAAAAAAAAACCCAAATAGAGTCAGATATGTAACAACAACAACAAAAACGTGGTGGTGATATGGGGCAGGGCAGAGTTAGAGAATGAGAAGTGGAGAAAGCGACAGTGGCATTGAAAAAGTTTCAGAAATAGGCTGAAATTCTGATTAGTGCCCTGGCAGCATGGGGCAGTGGCTAGTCAGCCTTGGGAAGATTTTTCTGTTCACCAAGTTGACAGAATGAGTAAATGGGTAGCCACGTAGCCATAATGAGCAGAAGCCTCAGAACGGGAGAGATTTGTCCACCCCTAGCCGCACTGTTCTTCAGAATCTATTTTCTGGATATGCTTTTATAGAACAGGGGCCCCAGCAGGGAGTTTACATAAGGCTGCCCCCTTTCCCTCGCTCATCTCAAAATATATGTCCAATTTCCTAATGCCCGAGTAGTGGGAGTTTCCTGCTGTGTGATCTTCGGGGCTCTATCTGCTGAAGAAACGTGAGGACAAGCTCTTAGGGAGAGCAGGGGCATTGTATGGCCTCAGGGCAATGGCAGAGATTGCTGACCATGTGAAAACTGTCAGAGAGAAAGATGACTAACGTCACAAAGATTTCATAATGCTCTGAGTGGGCTGAGGAATGTGTGTGTTCCTCCTTCGTTGTCGAAGAAGACCATGCCATCAGAGAAATAATGACATGACTTGCACTTGACTTTGTTTTGAGTGAGGAAGAGCTGTGCAGGTCACCAGCCTCACTTCTCCTCCAGAGTCATCTGAATCCAGTGACCAGATATTCATCAGGATGACTGGAGATGACCCAGGATGAGGCAATTGGGGGTAAGTGACTTGCCCAAGGTCACACAACTAGTGAGTGTCAAATGTCTGAGGTGAGATTTGAACTCAGGTCTTCCTGGCTCCTGCACTGATGCTCTATCCACTGCACCACCTAGTTGCCACTGGGCTGAGGAATACACAGACAAGGAAAGACAGAGGGTTGATCTCGAGCTGGAAAGATTCTCAGAGGCTATTTAGAGGCAAGTAGATAATGTAGTGGATAAAGCACTGAGCCTAGAGTCAAGCAGTCTGTCTGTCAGTAAGCATTTCTTGAACTCAAGAATATTGACCTGAGTTCAAATCCAGCCTCAGACACTTACTAGGTTTGTGACCATGGGCAAACTACTTAACTTCAACCCCAGTTTCTTCCTCTGTCAGACTGAGGTAATAGCATATTTGTAAAACACTTTGCAAACCTTAAAATGCTTTATAATTGCTAGCTTAATTATCAGTAGTTTCATTGTCTAGTGCAGCAATAATATTTATTAGCTGGTTCCTCATGTAATGGATGGGGAAACCGAGGTCCAAGAATGTTAAATGACTTGCCCAAGATCACCTGGGTGATAAGTATCAGACACAGGATTAAGCCTGAATCTTGTGATTTCAGAGCCAGTTTTCTCTTATCAAATTAAGAGGAAACTGAGTTCCTAGCCTGAGGGAGCTTCCAGACTAATGGGAGAAAGTGCTCTTGCCTCCAAGGAGGGTTCAGTCAAATAAAAGAGATAAGTCCTGTGGGAAGAGGACAATGTACATAGGATCCATGTCAGCTACTGGAATTGTCATGAGGATGCTTTGGATGAGCTTACAAAAGATGACCGTACATCCCACCTTTGCTTGTTGTTCAGTTGTGTTCAGCTCTTTCTGACCCTCTTTGGGGTTTTCTTGGCAAAGATACCAGAGTTGTTTGCCACTTCCTTCTCCAGTTCATTTTACTTATGAGGAAACTGAAGCAAACTTGTCCCAGGTCACACAACTAGAAAGCATCTGAGGCCAGATTTGAACTCATGAAGATGAGTCTTCCTGACTCCAGGCCCAGTGCTCTGTCTAACTACGCCTACATCCCAACAGTTTTATTCAGTTACAGGAAAAAGTCATTTTATCCACTTGCAAAACAGTCCACAAAACATCAGATAGAAGAATAATGATTTTTTGAAAAAAAAAGATGAAAAACGTGAGAAAATAACAACAGCTAACAGTTCTATAGCACTTTAAGGTTTACAAAGCAGTTTACTTGTATCATCTCATTTGATCCTCAAGTAACCCAGCTGCTCCAGGTGTCATTATCCCCCTTTTACAGGTGAGGAAACTAAGACTGAGAGAGGTTAGAGGTTACCTGCTCATTGGCATTCAGCTCAGGAGCACTGTCCTGCCCTTGGGAAGCATCCAGTCTAATGAACAGGGCAATGATCCTATCCCCAGGGATCTCTCAGTCAATGGGAGAGAGAGAGTGAGTGAAAACTGAATCAGCCACAATATATAAATACAGTCACTCTGGTCCCCGGCTTGTGACTACAGTGCAACTCTTCTTTAGCATGGAACGTTCATAGTACAAATATATATATATATATTGCTAGAATTAATATGCTGTCTTACGGTGTTGGTTCAGCTGAATTAGTGGACTGTTTGTCCTGTCTCATATAAATGGCATGGAAGGGGGAGAAGGGAACAAGGGCCTACCTTGTGCAGGCATGGTGGACCAGCTGTAGAAATGCAACCCAGCCTATTCCATAAACCAGAGTTCTCAGGTTCTTTGAATACTGGCATTGCAGAGTTTAGGTTCTTTGTAATGCACCACAGTAGAAGGAAACTTTGGGTCTATCGGAGGTAGTCAGGTGGAGCAGTGACTAGGGCTCTGGATCTAGAGTGAGGAAAACCTGAGTTCAAATCCCACCTTGGACATTTACTGACTGTGGGACCCTGGGCAAGTCACTTAAACCTGTTTACCTCAGTTTCCTCACTTGTAAAATGAGCTGGAGAAGGACATGAAAAAACTGCTCTAGTATCTTGGCCAAGGAAACCTCAAATGGGGTCATGAAGAGTCGGACGCTACTGAACAACAATTGAACAATATTTGTAAAACACTTTCCAAACCTTAAAGCGTTCTATAAATGAGTATCATCTAGTCTGAACTCTCATATTGTAGATGAAGCAGACTGGTGTAGTGGGAAGAATGTTGGCTCAAGAATTCAAGAATCTTGGTTAAATTCTCACCTTTGACACTTAGAACTTGTGCGATCTTGGGTAAATCTTTTAACCTCCCTGAGTCTCAAATTTCTCATTTATAAAACGGGGGAAATTGGAGGGGAGATACGCTAGAAGGTCTCTGAGGTCCCTTCCACCTCTAGAGCAATGATCCTATAAAACTGAGACCCAGAGAGGCAGATATAACATTGCTAGATGGAAACTTTGATAATTTAGTTCAGAGATTCTCAGACTTATTTGGCCTATGGTCCCCTTTTCAAAGAAAAAAAAATTACTCAGTCCCCCCCTGAAAAATCTATCTTCTTTAACCCTTTAATGTTTTTTTAAATTCATGCCATTTTAAAAATATATAAACAAAGTATATTTTTAAAATGATACATCTTTAATAATTTATTGTAAATTTGTGGTGTTTTTTCTGCATTGAAATTTTGATGATGCATTATATCATGTTACTGTACAGTATCATATTGTAAACAAGTCATTACACAGACATTTTCCTACTGATACATGCTGAACTTCCCAACATTGCGCTACACACTCACCTGCCAACACTTACTTGTTAAGACCTGTTGGTGGTCTTGACCACTGATGGTTTATAAGATGCATTTTGTTTATTTGGAAGATAATGTAATCACTGCAACTTTATTTCTATGACGTAACAGATGAAACAGGTACAGATGTTTTTTCAAATTTCTCTTCTCTTCTTTCCTTATTCTTTCACAACCCCTTCATTTTTATTTAATGCCTCCAAATTGCACCTGAGGCTATTGCCACTACTGAGCCCCTGGATCATTCCAGCACCACCCCCTCAAGCAGGGGCAGTGTTGCCCACTTTGGGAACCTATAATAGTCCAATCTATATTCTCTTTCAAATTCTTATCAATGAAATTGAGTCAATCACTCCTTTAGTAGAAAGAGGACAAGAACAATTCCTCTGGACTCAGAGAACCTGGGTTCAAATCCTAACTCTGACACTACTTGTGTGACCTTGGGCAAGTCATTGATCTTCTCTCAGCCTCAGTTTCCTCATCTGTAAGAGACTTACCCTAGATGGCCTCTAAAGTCTCTGGTCCTCAGTTTCCTTATTTATAAAATTGAAGAGATTAGACTTGATGGCATCTGAAGTCCCTGAAACAGGTAGTCACTTATTCTTGAGAAAAACTGATTCCCTAATGTGGTGCCCCAGAATACACTATCCCTCCCCACAGAAAGGAAGCATACACATATATATTTATTACACACATATGCAAATATGTATACACATGCATATATATACTTGCTTTTATATGTGTATATACATATATTTACTTCTATATTATTGAATATAATATATTATTGATTATTCTATTAAGTTAATATTAAATAATTAGGATATTAATAAATAACATAATAGTAAAATATTTAAATTGATTATTAAATTAGCACATATTTATATAATATATACATATATAAATTCTAGGTGGAGAAACTCAACACATATGCATGTACATATCTCTATCACATTCACCTCCAAATTCTAGCTCCTCCCTCTGTGATTTCCTTTTTAGCTCCATAAGTCCCCAAGCTGTGGTTTCTTGGGATCACAGGATTTATAGCTAGAAGAGACTTTAGAGACCATTTGGTCTGTCATTTTGCATTATCCAGAGTAGTCACAAGAATAGAAAGGAGGAGACCCAAGGCTCTAACTCAGACCCTCTGGCACCAAAGCCAATGTTTTGTTTTTTTCCCTAACACACTGTGTTCTCTGCTGCCTGTCTATGTCTCCTGGACCAGGCCATTGGCAGGAAGGTTCTTTGGTGGGCTAGGTTCTCTGGCCACTGGAAAGAGTTCAGAATGGTAGTTTTGGTTTGGCCTATTCTGTTCTGCTCTGCCCTGCAGCCATCTTGAGTGAGCTTCTTCAGAGGGAGAACCGAGTGCTGCATTTCTGGACCTTGAAAAAGCGACGGTTAGACCAGTGCCAGCAGTATGTGGTGTTCGAGCGCAGCGCCAAGCAGGTATTCCTAGAGCCTGTCCCTTGGGCTGGGAGGTTCAGGGGACCCCTCTACCCCCTTCCACTCCCCCTCTACATAAATCAAAGCCTGAGAGAACCCACAAGAGACTCTCTAAGGCAAGAGGACAGGGAAGAGGAAGATGGAAGGCAAGGGCAGCTGGCTGGAAGGAGGAGGAATGTATGTAGGTGGTCATTTTTAAACTCACCAACAATATTAACTAAACATTTTGTGTGTAGAGCCCTACTTCTGAGGGTTTGAGCCTAAAAGGGGAAAAGACTATCTTTTCTCTTTGAGAGTGCCTTTAAGGAGTTGAGGGAGTCCAAATTTAAGTAGGAAATCCCAGATGTGGTAATTTGTTTCTCCAATACAGAGCAGCAACTCTTCTATAGCTTAAAATCTTAGAGTTGCCTAGGGTACTGAGAAGTTAAGTTTAAGTGACTTATCCAGGGTCACACAGCCAGTAGATGTGAGAGGTGGGATTTGAACTAAGATCTTTCTGCCTCCAATCTATCCCCTAAAGAGAAAGAACAGAAATAGTCAAGTGAAAACAAGTTAGCTAACAGCTTAGCAGTGCCTGTTAACATTTGTCAAGTTCTATTATATCATCCAGATAAACCTTCCTTCTGGTGTATTTTCCTCCTGAGGACTGGCTTTTTGAGGGACCTGGGGGTGTTCTTGCCTCCCACAGGCACTCGACTGGATCCAAGAGACAGGCGAATATTTCCTCTCAACACATAACTCCACTGGGGAGTCCACAGAGGAGACTCAGGAACTGCTGAAAGAGTATGGAGAATTCAGGGTGCCCGCCAAGGTATGGAGCCTCCAGACTTCCCCATCCCAATTCACTCTAGCCCTTCCCATCCCAGGGAGGGAAGAACACATGGCCCAAGGAGTCAGAACTGTAATAGATTGGAGGGATTAGGCAGGGCTTTGTTCCAGATGGCTAGACTCAGAGGAAAATGGACTTAGAAGACATTATGATAGCTCTTGTGTTCCTCCAGCGATGTAGAAACAACAGAACTTCACACATAATTAGTAAGAATTAGTTGAAATAAAAAGGTACTAGATGACAGTCTGAAGTAAGCTTCTCCCTTACCACACCCATGTCTACCTGAAGTCTCTGTCTTCTAAACCATCCAATGGAAAGCCCACTTATAAATCTTGCCTTGGGTACAGTTGTGGTACTTGTCCCCCAATTCCTAGTTACAGCTATTCTGAGAATAGATCTGTTTAGCAGTTAGCCACAGTTACCAGGGAAACATGGTTGGAATCAGTTCCTTTGGGACCTGAATTACAGCTGTTGACTAGAACGAGTCTGTTCCTGCTTTCTTAATGATTGGCTCCTGCCTGTTCTGTTTCCAGACACCCACCATTGTCTCTTTAACGATTATCTTGGCTCCTACATTTGGCATAGTCTTTAGGCCAACTAATGTAAGGAACTGCAGAGACCCAGGGGAAGAGAGGTATCCTATATTTCAGAACACATATTCTCACATCTGCATGTAATGGTACCGTATGCCTGCATAACTACTGTATATACTTCCCCCATTTGAAGGGCTAATAACTGTGGATAAGCTCACCAAGCAGGAGAATTCCTCATTGATAAGCATTCCCCCCTACTTCTGCCTTGCCTTCTTCCCCCAGCTGAGGCATGTTGAGGTCCCTAGAAAGTAGCCCCACTACACACTTGTACCAAGTAGGATGATGCTAATGAGAGGCAACAGGACTAATCTCCCAATTTCATTTCCATCTGGAATCCCAGCCAAGATTTGATCTCAGGACTCATGAGGCTTAAGTGCCAATCCTCTCTGTCTCAAATTCAGGTCTCTTCTCTTTTATCTCCCCTTTCCTCCACCCCACACCCTGGGCTCCCTGCCATGTGAGGAGACTCTCTTGACATCAGTGCCAAAAACAGCAGATGGAGACCAGCCTGCTCTTCCTAGAGCTGTATGAGCTACCTCTGCAGAGATGAAGAATGTCCTGGAAGTTAATAGGGTACATTTCTCTCCTAACCCATCCTCAACTCTATTTACTGCCCCTACTGATAACAGGAGCAGTTTCTGTTTGGGTTCTGTCCAAGAAAGCCCACAGTTCCCTCATGAACCTGAGATTTCTTGCCATAGGAAAGTCCGAGTTATCTGTATAGCTCCACAATCTGCTTTGTACATCATTTATAGCTGGTATCTTATCTGACAGTGTCTTTCCACTGCCATGTAGCTCTCTCCCTGTCCAGTCTCCCACTGTGGGTAGGTGTGAGATCAGAGAATGTAAATTAATTTAGATACCAATGAGTCAGACATCACACTTTAAAATTTCATGTAATTCTCCAGTAGAAATGACTTTTGTGTGATCCCAGTTGAGACTATATTCCTCTCCATTGGGAAGAATAAGAGTTGACCGAGTCTACAGTGTTAAGGCCCATCCTGTTCTCACTTGGATAAAGGAGGGCAGAGATGCTTTACACAGAAACCCTCATGCCTAGATTCCAGAATAGAGCCTGGGCAGCAGCACAAGCCAGTCCTGTAGGAAGCTATAACAGCAAGTGAGTGAAATGGAGATTTGGCAAATTACATGATCAGTTAATAGGGATTGAGACTAGCCAGTGATTTCATTGGTATGGGGAACCCTTCAGGTGAGGAAGCTTTGTCTACCAGAGCAGGTCAGTACTTTCTTTTGTGTTCAGTCCCTTCTCCGTAACTTAGTGACTTATCTAGAAGGTAAAGATGTTACTTAAACTTTGCTAATTTGTGTCCAAGAACACAAAGATATAATGTCAGAATCTAAGGCCAGTGTTTTATCTACCACATCATGCCGCTTCTCAATTAGTACAAATGATTAATTAGGTTCATCTTTACTCCAAATTTCCTCTCATATCCATCACCACCTTCCCATTCCCACCATTCTAAGTTTAAGACTCACCATCACCTTGTCTTTACTGCTTTAATCAAGTTAGTCCTTTACCCCAGAGCTTTCCATTCCCTTCTACTTGCAAGAGAAAATTGAAATTCCTCAACAGGAGGAAATCCTCTACAAGCTAGTCCTTACCTTTCTTTCCAGCCTGATCTCCAGTTTCTTCCTTTTGCAAGGGAAGCTTGCTTTCAAGCTAAAAATTTCCTCTTGCTACTCTCAAAACACAGCAAATGTTTCTTGAGTAAACTTGTATTTTTCTGCCTCTATATTTTCGCTTTCTCATTCCTAAATGTCTGCCTTTCTTACCAAATTCCTCCCATCCTTCAGCTCAATCACATTTTCTGTGCATCTTTTCCTGATATATCAAATAAATGTGATCTCTCCCACTTTTTAAAATCAAATGGTACTTTTCTGACATTTCTGAGTCCAGTTGTACCTCCTCTTAGGTGACTTGAGCCAATGAATGTCTGTTGTTTGAATGAAAATGTTTGAACCTACCCCCAAATATCAATCCATCGACATTTAGTAAGGACCTACTATATGCCAGGCATGATGTCAGTTGCTGGGAGATACAAAGACATAAACCAAACCCTTCCTGACCTCAAGGAACTTACATTCTGTTGTTACACATTACATATTTAGGTAACATACACATACATCTAGATACACGGTGGAAGAGGGATTAGATCTATGATTTCAGTGGTTTGGAGAACTCCCAACCAATGCAGATTCACAGCACATAGTCTACAGAGAGCTGTTCAGGTGCTGAAAAGTGAGATGATAGGTTCATTGTCTATCAGCCAGTACGAGTCAGAGGCAGGCCTTGACTGCAGTTCTCCCCAACTCCGAGGCCAGCTCTCTATCCATCATGACATAATTCTTTCTCATAAAATATTTACTTATACAAAACATTTGCCTCTGAGTCCCAATACAGGATGGTTGGCTTTCAGTCCTTCGTTCCATTCCTTCCCATTTCATTCAGTTCAATCAATATTGATTAGGTTCTATTGTATGCAGAGCACAGAGTGTGATAGGGCTAGAGAGACACATTGTGCAAACATGAGCCCTGCTGCCATCATAGAACTTACCATTTACTGGGAACATAAGCCATATACATAATAATCATAATGCAAAGTCCCACATGATCAGCTAGTGAGGTAGCTCAGTGGAAAGAGTGATGGATCTGGAGTTGAAAAGACACAGGCTTTGTAATTCTGGGGCAAGTCAATTAACTTTAGTCTGTCTCAGATTCTAGTAAGCAATTATTTCTGTAAAATAGGAGCAACTAGTTGTTGCAGTGAATAGAGTTCCAGGCTTAGAGTCAGGAGGGCCAGAGTTCAAATTGAACCTTAAACACTTAACTAACTGTGTGACCCTGGACAAGTCACTTAACTTTATTTGCCTTGGTTTCCTCATCTGTAAAATGAGCTGGAGAAGGAAAGGGCAAACCATTCTAGTATCTTTGCTAAGAAAACCCTAAATGGGGTCACAGAGTCAGACACAACTAAACAACAATACATGATCAGAGCATTAGAGGTCCTAAAAACAAGAACTCAAAGAGCTTCCAGGGACCTTCTTGTAACTAGGAGGACCTGGGAAGGCTTGGGGAAGGATATGTGACATTTAAGTTGAGCTATAGAGTTTATATAGCAATTCAACCGGAAAGGAGGGGGTGAAAGGATATTCCAGTCATAGGGAAAGGTCTGAACAATGAAAAAAGCAGGAATGTGGAGGGCATGATCTGAAGGAGAGGTTCTCAAAGTGTTGTCTTGGGAACCCTAGGGAGTATTGGAGAACCTTTCATGGTACCCTTGAAGTCAAAGCTATTTTCTTAATTAAGCTAAGACATTTTCATTTCTAATACAATAGTTATCAACCAGTGTAAGCATGTAAACAAAAGTAGGGGTAGAGGATCCTCAATAATTTTAAGGGGCTCTGATACCAAAAAGTTTGGGAACCATTGGTCTTAAGAATGGTTTAGTTTGACAATAATGTATTCATTCATTCATTCAGGAATGAATCTATTAATTCATTGCCTGAGAATATTTCCTATTTGCAAAGCACTATGTCAGTATTGACTACAACAAAGTAAACAGCTGGTAAGTGTCTGAGGCTGGATTTGAACTCAGGTCTTCCTGACTCCAGACCCATTATTCTATCCATGGAGCCACATAGCTACCTTTGCTACCTTTGAGGGATCCTAACACTGCTTAAAAGTAACAGGCCTAGTGTAGGTGAGAAGCAACACTGTATAGACTTCTACAAACTTGAAAATAGAAGCAAGGAAGGAGCATTTGGGTGAGGATGAGAGAAATAGAAAAAAAACTATTCTGTGGGAGTTGCTTTCCTAATATAAATTATGAAACTTGCAGAAAGGCAAGCTATATACTGATGAAGAATTCAACTTTTCTGGCATTTCTAAGTCCAATTCTGCTCAAAACAACCCATCTGATGAATTCTTGGCTAGCCCAGCTCACAATTTAATATCCAACAGGAGAGGAAGCAAGAAGGGGACTGCTTTTCTGGGCTTAATTCTAATGAAGAAAGAAAAATAAGTTAGCAATGTAAAAATGACAGGAACCATGGGAAGAAGATGATTGCTTCATCCTTGATCTTCTGGTAGCACAGAATGGGAAAAAACGAATATAAAGATGTGTTCTAGGCTTAGAAAATTCATATTTTAAAGCCTCAGAGAAAAGATAGTTATAATCTCATTGCTAGGATTTTATTCCCTATTGGGGAATAATTCTTTTTTAAAAAATGAATCTTACTACATAACTACAAATAATTATAATGAGAAAAAAGAAGTCTCTAAAAACCCAATGTGGCTATACCAAGAGCTCTCTGATGAACTTCTCTTTACAGAGGTTATTTGGAAGAGAGAGTGAATGACACATAAGCATGGAAGCAGGTGAAAGAATGGCATTATCTCATAAAAATACTTAGAGCTAATTTAAAGCCCCAGATGAACTGAGGCTTGTACAAAGTGCCCAAAGGGTCATTTGTGTATGCTCAAAGTAAGAAGCAAAATCAAGACATGAGAGGAACTACTTTGGGAAGACATTGACTGGTGCCAGAGAGAAGACAGAATGCTTCTCCTATTGACCACCTTCTTTTTCAACAAGGAGAATAGTCTCAAACTAGGAAGTACAGGGGGAAAAAATGGCTTAGAAGGGAATTGAAATTCAGGAGAGTTGGAAAGATAGCACACCTAGCCACTTTCATCATACTCCAACTTCTAGGCATAAACAAATTTTTCCCATGATCCTGAAGGCACAATTGTGCTGATTTTTCAAGAGAAGGAAAGGATGAGACCTGGAAACCAGAGACTGATAAACTTTCTGTCACTCCCTGGCAAAAAAAAAATGAATTAAATTGTTTGTGAGCATTTGGGCAAATCCTTTAATTGGTTACTAGAAGCATAGGTTCACCAAAAATGGCATGCCGCACTAACGTCATTCCCTTTTTTGACAGGGATAGTTTGCTGATTCTCTAAGAAAATATCATAAATTTTGAAGTTGTTTAATTTAGCTCTATTTTGTTTAAACTTCAGAGAGATTTTTTCTTTCTTTTTTTTGTAGTTATATCTCTAGCACTTAATATACTATGCACATAGTAGGTGCTTAATAAATACTTATTGACTTTTCATATTTTCCTAGTTATCCTCAGGGTGAGGATGGTGAAATGTGGGTGAAATGAGAGTGCTTTTAGGAAGACTCAGAGCTGAATGAATAACATTACATAGGGTGTTAGTTGGTGATTGTATGCCAACCTAGAAAGAGCCCTCTTACGAATTATTGTAAATCTCCTTCCTTACCCCATCCTGATCTACATTTTTATTCATGACTCAGAAGAAGAACTAGATAGAACAATGATCAGATGCTGAGGGAGGAAGCAGACACCAGAAAGGATGTGATTAAGTTTCCTGAATATCTTGACATGATGGGATGTAGCATGGAAACTAACAAGATTAAACTTAGCTACAATTAATAAATGCAAAGTCCTCTAAGGAGGATTTTTTGAAAAATCAACTGCATCATTCAGGACTTCAGGTGTTAATTTTCCTGTGGTTTGACTGTTCCTGAAACTCAGGCACACTGACTCCAAGTACAAGTAAAAAGTCGGGTGCTCAAGGTTGGGGTGTCTAGCTACAGGACATAAGAAGTTACAGTAGCACCTGAGGATTGGCAGGAAGATGAAAGCATTATATGTAAAAGTAGATTGATCTTTATTATCTCAAATACTCAGACAGATCTGTGACCGCATCAATGTGGATATGTCTTCCAGCCATGTAGATCATAACCCCTCCATGAATGCCCACCCTATGAGACCCTTTTGTCTTCACCTTTTCATAAATTTACCCCATGAGACCCACACAAATACCACCCCCCCTTGACATTATGAGAATGCTAATAGTGAACACAAGCTGCGCCTTCATTATCTTTCATTCTTGCTACGTGATCAGTACATCCTCTTCTTTGCTCCTCCATTTCTCTGATGTCATTTACTTCTTCTTTGTGATTCCTTCAGGATGATGTCCTACAGCCTGCCATGCCCCCTGCTCTCTGCTGCCCCTCAGTTGTCCCTCAATATCCGTTCTGTGGGGAGTATCTAGTTAGATGTTCTATGACTCGGTGCCAAACAATAATCCTGAAAGATAATTGATGTTAAGAAGATGGCCCTTTAAGGTAGAAGTCTGGAGTCATTAAAGAAACTTGGAACATAGGAGTTCTTTTCCTTTTTCCCTAATTATCTTTGGAAATAGATGAATAAGTCATTTTGATTATTATAAATACCTAAATTAACTATAAAGGACATATGAAGAAAGATACTATATCCAGAGAAACAACTGATACATAGAAGTATGTATAGAATAATTTTACAAAAATTTGTAATTTTTTGTGTCTCATGGTAGCCATTTTTAGGGTGGGGGACAGAAGAAAAGAAAAAAGAAATTTACATGATAACTTTATTATATATTTAAAAGGAATTGCAAGGAGTACATAATAGATCTGTTGTTTCATCTTTTTAAATATACTATGTTATGGAGATGTTTGTTTTATTCCATAAATTAAAAATAAAATAGATAACCATCGAAAAAAAGAAACTTGGAGATTTTCCAAAGATACCTTGATTACAGCAGTTAAAATTCTTGTAAACTTTAAATAAATATGATACTCAAGAGGATCTGCTTGGAACAGACTTAATAAAAATATATTTTTCTTATTTGACTTGTTTAAGTTTTAATCCTTAACCTTTCTTCTCCTTTGAACCAAAGAACTTCAGAAAGTTTTTCCCTCCCTCATATTCAGTTGGTTATCACTGTAATCAAAACTGCTGTGACACTTCAGGACTCAGTTCTTAACTTTGACTTTCTCTTGTTTAGGAAAATCAAGTTGTCAACTACTCTGGGAAACAGGTTATACTCTGAGGCGGGAGAGGATTAGTTAGGATTCATAGTACAGGAGATGGTCACATTTCTAAGGCCATCTTCACACTGACAATGTGACAAGACCCTAAAGTTCCCATCCCATTGGGGCTGGCATTTCTCTAACTCTGGTCCTTGAAGATTCCACAAGGCACTACCTTTGAAATCTGATGGTTGATATTTTCTATCATGGGAATACACCAATGTGCATAATATTTGAAAAGTCCTCATCCGTATCATGTTTCTAGTTCTGTGACTTACCCATGACTGGTGAAAGGGGAAGGAGAGGTTTGGACGGGGAGGAAACAGGTTGTCTACCCTAATACACTTTTGGAAGAGGATCGCTTCGTTTTTGTTTCTGTATCCCTAGGACTATCATAGTGACTGACACATAGTAGGTATTTCATAAATGCTTGTTGCTTGCCTGCTTGCTTGATCAAAACTAAATTAATCCTGTAACATGGGGTCATCTTTTGGGAGCAGCAAACTAAGGAGAAAGTGAAGCTTCTGATTCAACTGGCTGACAGCTTTGTTGAAAAGGGCCACATCCATGCCACTGAGATCAGGAAGTGGGTGACTACAGTTGACAAGCACTATAGGGACTTCTCCTTGAGGATGGGGAAATACCGCTACTCACTGGAGAAAGCCCTGGGAGTCAACACTGAGGTAGGTGCAGAGGGGCCACATCATTCTTTCCCTTCCCCCTCCATCATTTCAGTCCTGTCTGTCACTTACAACAGAATACAAACTACGTCCATGTTGTACTTGGCACCCAAAGATGAGTTTTCTGACAATCCACTGTGCATCCACACTGAGTTGGATGGATTACATTGAGCCAGATCTACCAATGCATTTGCATGATGGCTGACCAGGGTTATTGGTGCTTTTTATGGCTGTAGAACCGAACTTCTCTCTGAGCCAAGTTAATTGACCCCCCTTGGGAACTGGACTCATAATTTTGGCCTCATTAGCACCCTACTGTATTCAACTGATCTAGATATGAGCTATCAAATTGCTATGGCTCCAGCTGTGGTGGAGGTTGCCCTTGTCAGATACTATTTGTGTGAGGGTCCTAGAGACTGAATTGTTGAAGATATAGGGCATAGCTGATGGGAATTTTAAAAGAGCTATTTGGGGAAAGGGAAGATAAAGATGATTCTTATACTGTTGTTTTAGGCAGGAGACTCCTGGAACAAATTAGGTCTAGAAGCTATAGTTGGGCTGGGTGTGACAGTGCATACCTGTAATCTCTGCTGTAGAGGTGACTGAAGATAGCGGATCACTTGAGCTTGGGAGTTCTGAGCTCTAATGGATTGAGCCACTGAATGTCTGAACTAAGTCCAGTATCAATAGGGGTAGCCCTGGAAAGGGGGGACACCAGGCTATCTAAGGAGGGTTGAACCAACCCAAATCAGAAATGGAGCAGGTCAAAGCTTCCATTCCAGTCAGCAGCAGGATTGGGCCCTGGAGTGACTGTTGTACTTCCAGCCTATGCAACATAGGGATGAGAGAGACAGAGACAGGGAGAGAGAGGAGTGGGGGGAGAGAATGGGAGGGAGGGAAGGAAGGGAGAAAGGAAGGAAGGAAGGAAGGAAGGAAGGAAGGAAGGAAGGAAGGAAGGAAGGAAGGAAGGAAAGAAGGAAGGAAGGAAGGAAGGAAGGAAGGAAGGAAGGAAGGAAGGAAGGAAAGAAGGAAGGAAGGAAGGAAGGAAGGAAGGAAAGAAGGAAGGAAGGAAGGAAGGAAGGAAGGAAGGAAGGAAGGAAGGAAGGAAGGAAGGAAGGAAGGAAGGAAGGAAGGAAAGAAGGAAGGAAGGAAGGAAGGAAGGAGGGAAGGAAGGAAGGAAGGAAGGAAGGAAGGAAGGAAGGAAGGAAGGAAAAAAAAGAGAAGTAGCTATAGATAATTCAACAAGCCTTGCTAGAGTGATAGTTGTGATGGTAACTGTTCCACTCAAACAGATCCCCAGCATCATTCCTCACACCTGCCCACAGCAGGTTAGGAGTGAGCAGAGAGATGGGCAGCCTCTCTTCTCCTCTGTCCAGAGCAGGCTTCTTATGACTGAAGATGCTAACCTTCTCAGTATCACATTTTGTCTTAAAACAAAAGATGTAGGTATCAGCTTCCGGTAGAGACAGACAGAGCTCTGAATACAAGGGAAAGCAAGATGAAAGAAACAATGAAGAAAGCCAGGGGCTCATGAGGGCAGGATCTCCAGAGCAGAAGACATGAAAATAAATTTCAAAACTGCAGAGCTTTTGTCAGTCACAGTCACAAGTCTGTCACATTTTAATTTCATTTACTTTTAATTTCGTAGTCAAACAAGTCAGCTTAGTTCCCTCATGAGCAATTCTTACAAAAATTATTCAGAGAAGTCAGGGAAATAAAATCTGCTAAAAAGTTTATGGATCACCTGTATCTTCCATTTATCCAGACTCCTTCTGTCATTTCTAAGATGAATGACAGATTGAATTGTCTATAATTAGGGACTGCAGCCAACCAGTTTCTTCTCATTTTACAGGGTAAGCCTGTAATGGGGTGTATTTGAGCTCTTTAGGAATCTCACTCATTTGATTGCAGAATTTGACTAGAGTTATAGGAGAAGAGTTAAGGCAGGATCAGTGTTAGCTGGACACTGAGATCTCACTTCACACTGAACAGTGTCAAGGGAGGTCAGCTCATTTCTTGACCCAGAGCCAAAGACCAAATGCTAACCAACATCTATATCAATTGTGTTTCTTTTTAGTCTTTG
Source organism: Notamacropus eugenii (assembly GCF_028372415.1). Lineage (NCBI taxonomy): Eukaryota > Metazoa > Chordata > Mammalia > Diprotodontia > Macropodidae > Notamacropus > Notamacropus eugenii. The sequence goes on along the minus strand of NC_092876.1, from coordinate 339,024,055 downwards.
CATTGATTACTTCCCTAGGGACGTGAAAGTCCACATGACTAAATTTCACAAATTTTTGTGTTTTATGATCAAGAGGCAGGTTTAATCGAAGTATCCTGTGCTAATAGCTCTGGGCAAGGTAGAAGACCTTAGCAATAGGGTATAGGATGTATTTATTAACCCTAAGAGACAGACATATAATTATTGAATTTGTTCATTTTTTTCCTGCTGTGAGCAGTCACCTGGGCTGCAATTTTTTGTTATGTCAATTTCATGTAGAAAGAAAAGGATTTAAAAATCAAACTAAACTTCCCTTCCAGGGGAGCATTTGTGGACTTATGATTTTGGTTCTGATTCATTTTCTCCTCTCCTTTCCCTGAAAGCACATCACTTTGGCTGTCCTTCCCTTGCCTGTTCCTTGTACCTTTCAAAGGGTCTCTCCTTGAGATATCCACAGGGTAATCTTCTTCAATCCTTCCATCTATAGGATAACAAGGACCTGGAACTAGACATCATCCCAGCAAGCCTCTCAGATCGCGAGGTCAAACTACGGGATGCCAACCACGAGGTCAACGAAGAGAAGCGGAAATCAGCCCGGAAGAAAGAGTATGTGCTATTTGGGCAGCCCCAGCCCTGAAAAGCAAAGAAACCTCATGATAAAAAGTATGCCTTTTCTTTATTCCCCTATCCAGACAGTTACCAAGTTCGGACAAAGGCCAGAGCGCTGGACTTGGAGTCAGGAAGAACTGATTTTACATCATACCTCTGATATTTACTAGCTCTGTGACCCTGGGCAAGTCACTTCACCTAGATCTGCCTTAGTTTCCTTATGTCAGTAAGATAAGAGATTTGGACCTAATGAAAGGTTTCTTTCAGTTCTGGATCCACGATTCTATAAAATGTCTTTCACAGCTATCCATTCTTTTTCATTTCCACTGACATTTGTTTATTCAACAAACATTTATTGAATTTTTTACTTATTCTTTTAATAGGTTTATTTTTAAATGTCTTTTGTTTTTTAATTATCATAATTTTCCCCAGTATTCCTACCCATCCCGTTCCCAAAGAGCTATCCCATATAACAAATGGTATTTTTGTAAAGACAGAAAACAATAAGAAAAAAACCAGCACAATCAGTACATTGATGCAATTTATAACACATTTAGACTTCCATGCAGGAGTGAGGTGAGGGTGTTCTCTCATACCTCTTCATTCAAATCATGCTTCAATGAGCATTGATTAAGTTTCACATTCTATGTTCCTTCACCTCCAAATAATGGTCTCATTTCATATCTTCCAATATTCTCATCACCTCCCCAGCCAGGTAGGATTCTTCTCAGGGTCTGTGCATCCTCTTTGCTGATGATTCCCAAAGCTCTATCTCTACTGCCATCCTCTTCCCTGCGCTCCAGCCCTGGTCTCCATCTGCCTGCAAGATATGAACATGTGGGTCACCAAACCCCACATTGTCATCTCAAACTCAATTTCCCTAAAACTCAATTTTACATCTTTCCTGCCTGATCAGCCCCCTTCTGAACTTCCTTTCTTCCAGGTCTCCCAAGCAATCAGGCTCAAAGCCTTGTAGTTATGTGTAATTTATCCCTTCCCTTCCTTAATGATGGCCAGTCCACCATCCAGTTTTGACAGTCCTTCCTTTAAAATATCTCTTCCCACTGCCATTTATTCATTCAGCAAGTATTTATTAAACTCCTACTGTGTGCCAGGTGTTATTCTAGGTATAAAGGATACAAAGAAAAAAATAGTAGCTTAAATTTTGCCAGAATGCCACTATCACATATTTCAGACCCAGATCACCTCATTCTTAAGTTATTTTAGTCTCCTTCCAGTATTCTTTTTCTCCATTCTCTTTTGCACACTGTTGAAAGATTCACCTTCCAAAAATAATGTTTTCATCATTTCATTCATTTCCTGAAAATTTTCAGTGGCTCCCCTTTTTATAGGATGATTCAAAAACTCCTTGGTCTGGCATTCAAGGACTCTCCACATTCTAATTCTAACCTGCTTATCTATCTAATCTAATGCCCCCAATTCAAATTGCCCACTTCCTCCGGGATGGCCTTCTCGTTGTCCTAAATATAGGCCTCATGCTGTTATCCCAGTTTAGGAGGTCTCCTTTTCTTTATGCAACTTAAGTCCTACTCATCCTTCAAAGTTCAACCCACTTGCTTCATGAAGCCATCCAGATGATACGAGATGATGCTGATTGTTCCACTCTGAAGTTTTGTAGCACTTACTGTCTGTACCATTAGTCTAGTACTTGGTGCCTTGCATTGCCATTAGGATGGGGACAGAGACAACTAGATAGTTCAGTGGCTAGAGCTCTGGACCTGAAGTCAGGAAGGCCAGAGTTCAAATCCAGCCTCTAATACTTCCTGCCTCCTGGGCAAGTCAGTTAACTGCCTTCTACCTTAGTTTCCTCTGCTGTAAAATAGAGAAAATAACTGCACCTACCTCAAAATTTTATTGTCAGGATTAAATGAGATAATATTTGTAAATCTCTTAACACAGTGCCTGGCATATAGAAGATACTTGATAAATGTTTGTTCCCTTTCCCTTTTCCTATCTTGTCTTTCTCTGCTCCTCTGTAATTTCACTGGTATCAGGAACCTGGATGAGGAACTGTCTCTCCCAATGAAAATCATCCCTGTCTCTACAACTTCAAGTCTTGCCGCCCTAGTAGAGATAAAAGAAAGATAAAACAGTGATCCTGTGGTGGCATTGCTAAGGGATACTCTCTCTGCTGATGCAAGTTAGGACCCCTTTTTGGCTTAGGCTCATACCTCTGGAGCTACAATGTGAGAGATCACCTGATTCAATCCCCTCGTTTGGGGGATCACACAGCCAGCGTAGGTCAGAGAGAGGGCTTGAGCTCAGATTCTCCAGGTTCTAAGGCTGACTCTCCAGCCTCTCCCACACTGCCTCTCTTGCACTGTTATTAAAACATTTAAATCCAGTTCACCAAACATTTACTGAGCATGTGGGACAATTGCAAGGTGCTATACTTGGTGCTGCAGGAAGAAAGTTGAGAAAATGGCAGGCCTCCACCCTCAAGTTTAAAATAGAGGGCTGGCAGGGGAAGTATATAACCTGTTACATAAATAAGTCTAATTTAAGGTAGAATGTGATTGGAAGTGAATGAGAGATCCAGACAAATCGTTCTAGGAAAAGCGAAAGAGAAGCACAAGATTACAATCAACCTTATTGCCTCAGTAGGGAGGGGGAAAAGGAAGAGAATTTGGAATTTAGAACTTTAAAAAAAGTGCTAAAATTGTTTTTACATGTAATTGGGGAAAAAAATACTATTTTAAATAAATAAATAGTAACCCCCCAAAAAGATTATAAGCGACTTGAAGGTAAAGATTCTGTTTGTGTTCTTCATAGACCCTGGCCCAGTACTCAAGATAAAGTAGCTTCTCAATGAATACATACTGATTTGAGTTGATTGGGAAAACCAAGATTTTGTCTAAGACCATGATGAAACAGGTCAGGGATAGAACCAGGACTAGATCCCAGGCCTACACAGTGCAGGGTTTTTTTCTAAGTAGATCATTGAGCATTTCAGAAAGGCAGGGGAGGAAACCATCCTTTCTGTAATGACATCACCATCATCACCATCATCATCACCAGCATATTTTAGATTTCCATAGGACTTTATCATTTACAAATAATTCTCATTTGTTTTCAATCCTCTCAGTGAAAGCTATTATAGTATCCCCATAATGCAGGTGAGGAAACTGACAATCACAACAGTTAAGGGTTTTGCCTAAGATCACATAGCTAGTAACTGGGAGAGTCAGGACTGGAATCCAGATTTGTTTGAGAAGTAACATGTAATTGTGGCCTGGAGTCATAAAGACTGGGTTCACATCTGTGACCTTGGCAAGTCACTACTTTCCTCCTCTGTAAAATGAAGGATTGTTCAAAATGATTTCTAAGATCCCCCTCAAGCTCTGCATCTCTGATTTTGTGATCTGAATCCCAATCCAGTACTCGTTCCTGGTTGCCAGGTGACTCTCCACCTTCTCAGCTGAGGGACCTCAGAAAGGAAGGGAAGATGCATAGTGATAAGCTGGTTCCAGTGGGAGGGGAAACTCCCATCCATCCAGGCAAATGCATAACTTGTGCCCAGGAGTAGCTATAATGGGCTATGTTTTAATGAAGAAGATGTCATCATGGGATTAGACTGCGGGGCTGCCACTGAGTCCTGTGGAGTATTATAATAGCTGAGGAGGAAATGAGGCTATGAGGAGCACAGTCAAAGGCAGCTTTGGGGGGAGCCTGGAGCTGTTGAGTGGTTTCAGGCATTCTCCTTGGTGTTACTAGGCAGATGGGGAGGGCAGTTCGCTGTTGAAGGCTCTGTTCCTTGCCTTCCACTTAATAGATCAGCACCAGAAAGGACTCTAAATGCAGGAAAGGAAAAAGGCACATTTTCTCCACCTCCATTTTATTCTAATCACCCTGTCTTCCAGTACCTCACTGTGTCATGGTGGGGAACCCTGGATTCTCAAAGGCCGTAACAGTAGAAGGAAAGTTCTTTCAAGTCCTGCCAAATCAGAAGGGTTTCTGTATGGTGCTGGGGATGGACCATCATCCATTCTAGTTCAGTTCAGGGAAGCTGATCACCAGGTTAGTCACTGGGTGATGCATCTATTGTTCACAGCAACTCATCAAGAAGCAAGTAGTGGAAACAGTGCTAAACTTGGAAACGTAAGACCTGGGTTCAAATCCCAACTCTGCCTCTCGTTATATGACAGGGTCCAGGGTCATGGAACTGGTTAATGATAGCAGTGGATCTAAGACCTAGACCTTTTTGCCTCCCAGTCCAGGGCAAATTATGGCCGTGTAATTCAGTGACTGAGTTTTGAGCCAAGTTTTAAGTAGGAGAATGAATATTGATGGAGAGGACCAAGGAATATAATCAAACATGTTGTCGTTGCATGAGTATCTATGGACGACTTACTGGAAGGCCGTGTGCTTTTCTTCTAGATTCATCATGGCAGAACTCCTCCAGACAGAAAAGGCCTATGTAAGAGATTTACATGAGTGTTTAGAGGTAAGTCTGCTTCGTAAATAAGTACTTCTTGGAAGTGACTTCCAACCTTGTCAGAAAGATGGCATCCTTGACAGTGGTCCAGGATTGTAGAAAGCACAGAGCTCAAGACTGTTCTTTTCTTAGAGAGAGCAGAGAGTAAAAAACTATCTCAAAGAAGACAGATATCCCTGGGGCCAGAAAAATCATATGGGATCATAAAGTTCTTTGATAAGAGAAACTCAGAAGTTACTCACAGACTGGGTCTATACCTTTTAAGTAGAGTGGAGAATTAAAGTAATCATCTAGCTAATTGTTTAAAAACAAAACAATTATCTCCTACTGGTAATTTAGTAAACAAGTTAACATGGGTTGGTGGGGGGATGGGGTATATTTCTCCTGGAATCTCTCTTCATTTCACAGAATGAATTTCACCTGAGACAGTCTGGGACAATTTAATATACTGAGCTTTGATTTTCTTTCCACTTTATTTACTCCCTTGTTTATGTACTTAATCTTATATTTCCCAGTCTGGGCCTTGAGCCAGAAAGTTGGAGGGCCTGTCTATTCTTGTTTGCATTTTTTACACGGCTGTGCCAATGTTGAAACCTGTTGGTGTCTTTCAGACGTACCTGTGGGAAATGACAAGTGGTGTGGAGGAGATCCCCCCTGGGATTCTTAACAAAGAACATATCATTTTTGGCAACATCCAGGAGATCTACGATTTTCATAACAAGTAGGTTGGTGGAGGATTCCAGGGGAGCTCACTAGGGGCATCAGTCACAGAGCTGGAAGGGAACTTAGAAGCCAAAGTCCAACATCCTCATCTTACAGATAAGGAAACTGAGGCACATGGAGGTTGAGTGAGTTGGTCAAGTTTATAAAGGGAATAAGCACTGGAGACAGTATAGGTGCACAGGTCCTTTGCCTTCAGAACCAATCCACTGTGCCACAGTGCCTCCCAGAGAGGTCCCCAAATAACAGGAGATAATAGTTCTTTTCAGAATCTAGAGACCTCAGATATCACATCATCCAGAACATACCTGAAGCAGGAATCCTTTTACAAGATACCAAATAAATGTGTGTCTAGTCTTAACTTGAAGATCTCTAGTGATAAAGAACAGATGACCTCTTAGAAGTAGCCCATTTCCACTTTTCTCAAGGTCCCTAGGGAAAATTAGTCAATTATCCAGTTTTTACTAAGGGCCTGCTGTATACCCAGCCCTCCAAAGTACTATAAGCTAGATATTGGGAGAAGTCTGATAGAGACTGTCCATAAGAGAGAGTCCAGCTGAGAAGATAAGATCAGCAAACTGCTTTACAAGATAGATGTCCAAGGCATTTGTTGACACCTTGCCTCCTACTCATCATACACCTTTCTCTAAAATCTACCAGGATCCCTAGTGGAAAAGAAGAACTAAATTGTCAATGACCCCTTCTCATGGCTACTCAGTCATTTCAACATTAGTATAAGACACACATACTGTAAACTCAAGACTTTGGGGCAATGAAAGATAAATCCTCCTATCAAAAAGTTTGGAAGTTACCTGCAGGAGAATCTGTTGATTAAGAAGCTCCTATGTAGCTGAGAGAAAAGAATAGTAAACCAATTCCTTTAGCCAAATATCTACTCCTCCATTCTCCAAAATGCACCCAAGTCTACTAAGGTTAGGGCAGTAGTTACCAGGTATGTTCTGAAAAGCTAATATTACCCTCTAAGTTTTGAAAGTCAAAGGAAGTACTTCTAAGGAGCACAAGATGCTCAAACCCTCTTTATTGATGGTACATCTACAGGAGAACAAATATACTTAGTTAAATGGAAAACCCACAGAACTTAAAAAAATACAAAAGGGTAGAATTTTGATTGTTAACTTTTCTCTCCTGGAAAGCCCAGAGAGTCAGCATTAGTGTTATTACAATATGCCCTGGAGTGAGCCCTAGGATCCCAGTCTTGGCTAGTGATTGTGGTTCCAGAATTGGAAAAAGGGGAAGGGAAGGATCCGTGCAAACCAGGAAAGAAGATATTCAAAGAACAGAGTATGGCTGAAACCTACCTGAAATGGTGAGCCCAGTCAGACCAGTAGGACTCCAGAGCAGAAGTTCTATATGTGAAAAGCGTGGGGAGTACCCAATGTCTCCCAAAAAAGCAAAATTTTCTGTTGAATTATGAATAAGGTTATAGTTCCCCATTGAGGTAAAAGAGTCCTAGGCCAATTCTATCACAGCCATTCAGCCATGTTTTTTTTTTAAGTCTTTAGACAAGTAAAGCCATACCAGTTTCTTTCTCCCACCATGTCTGGAACCGTCATGACTGGGTAAGGGAGGAGGACTTGGGGAAAGTTCTGCCTTGGGAGGTCTCTCTGGAGTAGTTGACCCCCAAACACCAAGAACCTCTTATCTATCTTTTAAAACTCTCCCACATGATTCCAAGCTGTAGATCAGGAACTACTTGAAGCCTACCAGTCCAGATGATCTAGCCTGCACTTCATGGAGAAGGTTAAGACTAGAAGCTAAGTATTTTGCTAATTCACTCATTTGTTTCAAGAAATTTTATACCATTACCTGTATACAAGTGCTAAAAACAGCATTAGAAATAACCTACAAATGAGTCCTGATCATTTTAAATAGTGCTGCAGCTACCATATTTAAAAGCAGTTATCAAAAGTGAAATTTTGCATCTCTCTCAAGAATCTTACCCTCAAAAGCAATAGGAAGTTTGTCAAGGAATTCAACAGGAAACTTGATAGGAATTCAATAAGAAAACTGTCAAGCATCAATATTTCTATGAAAATGGAAAATTTTAAGAGGGGAGGCAAGAGAAAAACATGAGGTCTACTCTCATCCCATTCCACTAAAGGAAAGAATAAAATGCACACTCATTTTGATAGGAAAACCTATCCCATAATACAGGAGAGTGGGGGACAGGGGCACAAGCAGGGTGGGGGGGAGGATGGAGGGGAGGGCATGGGGAGGAGAATGCAATCCAAGGTCGACACTCATGGGGAGGGAAAGGATCATAAGAGAATAGAAGTAATGGGGGTCAGGATAGGATGGAGGGAAATATAATTAGTCCTATACAACACAACTAGTATGGAAATCATTTGCAAAACTACACAGATTTGGCCTATATTGAATTGCTTGCCTTCCAAAGGGAAGGGGTAGGGAGGGAGGGAGCTAAAGAAGTTGGAACTCAAAGTGTTAGGATCAAATGTAATGTTCTTACCACTGGGAAATAAGAAATACAGGTTAAGGGGTCAAGAAAGCTATCTGGCCCTACAGGACAAAAGAGAAGATGGAGACAAGGGCAGAGAGGGAGGATAGAAGAGAGAACAGATTGGTCACAGGGGCAATTAGAATGCTTGGGTTTGGGAGGGGGAGGGGATAAAAGGGGAGAAAATCTGTAACCCAAAATTTTGTGAAAATAAATGTTAAAAGTTAAATAAAAAAAAAAGAAAATGGAAAATTTAGCATGCAAGACAAAATTTCTCATTTGGATAGGAAGGCTTAAATAAAATGGTCCTAAGATTTTGAAATTTCCACCATCACCATTTTTTTCTGATTATAACTAAAATGTCATTATTTTATCAAGAGAAGCATCAATGAAAGAGCCTACGTTTTACTGTTAAACACAAGAAGGTCATTTTTTCATTTTGTTCTCTGCTCTTAACTCCATGTGTGGCCTTTGGCAAGTCATTTCCCCTTACTGGGGACTCAGTTTCATCATCTGTAAAATAGAGTTGATCTCAGTGATCTCTAAGGTCCCTTTAGGGTCTTATAACCTGGTCATCAAATTCAAGAACATAGGTAGAATAAATGAATGAAAGACATTTATTATACACTTACCATGTGCTAGACACTATATTAAATGCTAATTATATAAATAAACAACGATAGTTCTGCCTTCAAGGAGCTTCTATTCTAATGGAGAAAAATAACACATAAAGAAGGAGAGTTAGAAAGAGAGAAAGGTATGTGTGTATAGTGGCATGGTTTGGAAATGACCAGAAAATGCTGTGGAAGCCCGGATTTGGGTTGTTGTTGCTCGGTTGTCCAGTCATGTCCAGCTCTACATGACCACATAGACATTGTCCATGGGGTTTTCTTGGCAAAGATCCTGGAATGGTTTGCTGTTTCCTTCTCCAGACTGCCCCCACTTTACAGATGAGGAACTAATACAAATGGGGGTAAAAGACTTGCCTAGGATCATACCACTAATAAGTATCTGAGGCTGAATTTGAACTCAGATCTTCCTGACTTCAGACCTGGTGCTCTATCCACTGTGCCACCTATCTGTCCCTAGACTGGCATAAGATAAGGCAAAATCTCACTTGTCAGAGCCCAGGGTCTCAGGGGTAGAGTCTAGGTTCTGGTGGGAGGCGCTGCAGAGGATGGTCGGAATGTAGAAGATATAGTTTGGAAATAGCAGGGAAATGACAAAGAAGGGAGTGTACTATTAGCATCTCCTATGTCCTCTTTCCATAACACCCAACAAATGAAATTCTCTGTCTGGTCTTTTAAACATAGTATGCCCATTAGGCCTAATCTGCAAGTTAAATTTTAGAAAATATACATAGCTTGTATTGTACACGTCATGCTTTCAGAGGTACATAGTGTTGGTTAAGGACACATAAGCACCCAAAATATTCTTTACTTTTACTAAATATGAATGTTGGAGATTGCTGGCAACCAATTTTTAGCTTGAAATGTTTGAAAATGTAGAGGAAATGAGTCAGTCTGGACATTATCATCTTTCCAGAACCATCAGGTGTCAGATATGGGAGTGACTTGAGAAATCATCTGGTCCAACCCTTTCATTTTATAGAGGGAGGAAACAGACCCAGAGAAATAACATGACTTGCTGGAGATCACACAAAAACTAAGTGGCAGAGCCAGAAGTCAAGTCAGCAAGTATTTATGAAGACCCTACTCTGTTCCAGGCACTGTACTAAGTGCTGGGAAAACAGAAGAAGGGTAAAAAACCAGTCCCTACCCTCAAGGAGCTCAGTCTAATGGGAGAGAGAGCATGAGAGACCAAATGCGGATGTACCAAACAAGCTATGTCCAGAATAAACTGGAGATAATCATAGAAAGAAGGTGCTCGCATTAACTTAGGGCTCCTGACTCCAATCCGAGTGCTTTTTCCACACCCTTTCCTTTGAGTTGCCAATACTGTTGTGAGTTTGAATTAAACCTGAATAATGTATGACTTTGGCAGCCAACTGCGGAACACATCCTCCTACCTTTTCCAAAACCACTTCCTGGTCCCCATCCTTTAGAACAATTACTTTTGATGAATTGCAGGAGCATCTGTAACAGTTATTTCAAGTGTTAGCATGAAAGGAAGTCCAGGAGTTAATTGGTTTCCAAATCTAAAATTCACAATTTTACGTAGTCAAACCAGAACCTTTCACTCTCAGAGAAGAGACCGTGGGCCATTCATCCCCTGAGAGCCCCAGGCTCTCTAAAAGGACTTAATTTGAGTTACCTTCACTGTAGTCCTAAGAATACACACACTGGTGTCCTATGCAGGTATTTATTTGCCTGGTCCTGTGGAGCTATTCACTCATTTGTAGCCACAGAGGACAGAAACATCTTGTGTGCTTCTACTTTTCACCCCTCCATTCTTTCAGATATAATAGGATTCAGCACAAAAGGGGAGACAGCAAAGTTTGTCTTCATTGTCTCCAGCCAGTTCTCCCTTTGCCCTTTGCTCTGTTAATTTGATGATAGGCCTCCCCTATCCTTGCTTCAGGTAACCAGTACTCTGCTTCAAATAGGTAGAATGGGTTAGTAGATAGACAGTCAACCTCCAAGCCTGGAAGACCTGAGTTCAAATTCTGCCTCAGACACATACTGATTTTGTGACTGCTGGGAAAGTTGCAACCTCCCATGCTCTAGAGGCAACTCTCTAAAGCTATGTCTTGCCCCTGCACCCAGATGGCTCCCAAAGAGAGAGTGAGGCTGGTGACTTGGCACACCCCCACCTCCCTTAAATCCAATTCACTTGCAAGTCATGACATCTCCTTTAAACTTAGAAGCACTAGATAAATGCTAGCTATCATTATACATTGTTATTAGTAGCATTCATCATGATGACAGTAATAACAATAAATACTAGGGCAGCTGCGTGGCTCAGTGGATAGAGCACTGAGCCTGGAGTCCGAATGACTCAAGTTCAAATCCTGCCTCAGACATCTGATAGCTGTGTGATCCAGGAGAAGTCACTTAAGCATTCTCTGCCTCAGTTTCTTCACTTGGAAAATGGGGGTCATAGTACCTACCTTCCTTGTTGTGGGAATTAAATGAGATAATATTTGTAAAGCCCTTAGCACAATGCCTGACATACAGTAAGCATTTAATAAATGCTTATTTCCTTCTTCCTACTAATTATTACTTTGAGCCCCTTTTCTTGAATTTTAGATTGAAAAACTTTGTTACAACACTACCTCCCCTCCCAAAAAAAGGAAGAAGAAATTCTAGGCATCAGAAGGTAAATGGGCAGGATTCCCTGTTGTCACTAAGCCTATGTAAAACTGCTAAAACATAAAGGTCATCTTCCCTTTTGGGGAGAAAGATTTTTGGTTTGACTTGCACAAAAGTAGTCCTACTCATACATGTTTACATCAGTTTCTTACTGTTCAAGCCTGTGTAGCCAGCAGTACAGTCATGGCTGAATATGCAAATCGCTAACTTTGTTAGAGTAACATGTACATTTGATTTTTTCTAACTCTAAACTATTCACAAAGCCAAGCCATCTCAGCCTGGTATTGCATGGGTACTGGGATTGCTGGGTAGTCTAAGTCATTCACTTCCCTCAGCCTAGAGGGAACTTGGAGTGGGGCACCCTTCACTAAATAACGTAGCTGAATTTTCTTTCTCATGCTTAGAGGCTAGGAATGAGCAGCACTGGTATGGTGCAGTCGGAGGTCCCTGGGCCTCCACTGATTCCACCCTCTCCAGCAGCCTGGGCGTGAAGGAGTCTGTGGTGTGAGTTAATGGGAGGAAGCCAGAGGGCACTGGGCCCTCTGGCTTTGAGCCTAGAGTGTTCAGACTGGGGCCAAGCAGTTTTTGAATATCTACTTCCTGATGGAACAGAAATTCAAATGAATCATTGTGAGCTCCCTAAGTGACTGCAATGTGTTGGCAGTCTCCATAGAACATCCTCACCAGTCTCCAGTCTCTTTAGTCTCTTTGGCCTTTCAGTTGGTCCTAAGTATATTCTTTTATTCCATCAGAACTGGACATTGAGGGAGAACAGTAAAGGACAACACAATGGGACCAGGCTGGTAGATTTCCTTTTCTTCAAGTAGCTGTTTTAGACTCAGGCTATCCATGGTGTAAAGAATTGCCAAGTTTCACATTAGAGACACATCATCATCATCATCATAGCTAACATTTATATAACATGTTAAGATCCACAAGCTGCTATACATATGTTATCTCATTTGAGTCTCACAATAATTCTGTGTCAGGTACTGTTATCATTACCCTTTTGCAAATGAAGAAACTGAGGCTAAGATTTTAAGTTACTTTCCCAGGGTCATTTAGATAAGTAAGTGTTTGAGGCAGGATTTCTCTGTCTCTCTCTCTGTCTCTCTCTGTCTCTCTCTCTCTGTCTCTCTCTCTCTCTCTCTGTCTCTCTCTCTGTCTCTCTGTCTCTCTCTCTGTCTCTCTGTCTCTCTGTCTCTCTCTCTGTCTCTCTCTCTCTCTCTGTCTCTCTCTCTCTCTCTGTCTCTCTCTCTCTCTGTCTCTCTCTCTCTCTCTCTCTCTCTCTCTCTCTCTCTCTCTCTCTCTCTCTCTCTCTCTCTCTCCCCCCTCAGGGTTAAGTGACTTGCCCAGGGTTACACAACTACTAAGTGTCTAAGGTCATGTTTGAACTCAGTCCTCCTGACTCCAGGACTGGTGTTCTATCCACTGCACCATCTAGCCGCCCCCTAAAATAGGATTTCAACTGTCTCCTAAGTTCACCGAACCACCGAACTATATCAAACAAGAATTTATTAAGTGCCTACTGGGTGATAGGTGCTTTGCTAGGCACTTGGGATAGAAACAAAAACAAACAAAAAAAAGAAGCTTAGATTTTAGTTCCTAGAGATGCTGTGGGAATATGAAATATTTTCCTCTTCAGAGTATAACAAGCCCAGTCTTAAATTGTTGAAATAGCACTGATTCAAAGACTTGTGTAATTTTAGATGGGAAGGACCTTTTGTTGTTGAGTCATTTCAGTTATGTCCAGTTCTTCATGACACCATTTGGGGTTTTCTAACAAAGATAGTATAGAGTGGTTTGCCATTTCTTTCTCCAGCTCATTTTACAGATGAGGAAACTGAGGCAAACATGATTAAGTGACTTGCCCAGAGTCACATAACTAGTAAGTGTCTGTGGTCAGATTTGAATTTGAGAAGATGAGTCTTTCTGATTCCAGGCCCAAAATTCTATCCACTGTACCACCTGGCTGCCCATGAAAGTGACCTTAGAGGTCATATAATCTAATCTTTCTCCCAAGTCAGAAATCTCTTCAATATCCTTGAGGTAGCCATCCAACTTGAATTCAAGTATCCCAAGTTAGAAAACCTTTCAGTCCAAATCCCTGTCTCCTAGATTCTTCCCTCCCAAGGCCATCCATTATAATGTTGCCAAAAGTTCTTCCTTAAATTGAGCAGAAAACTGGGGGCCTTTAATCTTCACTCAGTGGTCCTAGTCCTACATTTAGGAGACATATGGAATATATCTACAAACTTCTTCTCTCTGACACTTTTTAAGGACTTGAAGATGCTGTTGTGCTCAAGTTAACTCTTCTCCCCAGTAAATAGCCCTGGATCCTTCAAAAAACATGATCTCTAGATCTGTCGCAGTCCTAGTTTTCCCTCATTCAGACTCTAGTTCCTGAATGTTCATCTTCATTGATGACATTTCAAACTGAATTCTCAATATGGTGGTATTTTTCCTGACAAACCTTACAAAACATTTGCATCAGACAGTGTCAAAGAAAGTTTCTTTGTCTGGGACGCTGTGCAAGATTGGAAAGAAACATTCTCCTGCTACCAAAGCATTGCCTCATAGTCACTGGATGTGTCAGTGACATCTCTTAAGTCTTAATAATTCTCCAAGAACTTTATATATAACTGTCTGTTCTGAAAGGAAAAAAATTATACTTCTATGCTCAATTCATCTATTCCAGATATTAAATATAATTTTTCATATAAATGAGATCCTTAAAAAGTATACTAGAAAGTAGCTAGAAAAACCAAGTTAAAGTGTTCCGCCATCTACAATCAATCTCACAAAGAGGTGCTTCCATTCATACCTACCACCTTTGTCCAAAGAAGGCAGAGATGATGTTGATCAGACTTATAGTTTCAAACACCTTTAGCTTCTTAAGTAGAAGTAAATTCCAATGTTACTGGTGATCCAAGTTCAGATTTAAAAGCTGATGATCACTCTGAATAATGGACTCAGGTCCCAGTTATAAAGCCCAACTTGATACAAGCCAGAGTTGAATGAAAACTTAAGAATTTTCTAAATGGTAATATAGGACTCAGAGCCCTTGCCCCTTCTGAATGGTGCCCCAGGTTTGAGATGCACATTCTGTGGGTATGAGCATCTGCTCAAAATCACAACTCACAAGCTTCAACCAATGTCATCATTTTCCCAGCTACCTGAAGGACACTTTTCAAAGCAAAATACATTTAACAAAATCAGCAAGCAAGGTAAGGGACAGAAAAGAGTCCCCTTCCCTATACACATGGGAACATTCTCCCATAGGTCACTATGCTAATAATGGGGAGGGAGACAGGAATACGGGTGTCAGGGAACATGTGTAAGTTACACATATGGCCAGGTTGTACACATCCTCCTATTGCCAGGGAAACCCAGGGCTCTTAGGCTACAGAACCACCAATATCCTTTGATGAGCAGCTTTTCTTCTTGCTGGCCTCAGGTTTTCAAGGCTTGTCTTCTATCATACTTTCAGCTAGAAAATTCCTTTCATTCCCCATCATGCCAAGGGTCATTAATTGGCATTGCTTCAAAATATCCAAGGGATTCTACTTAGCAAAACAGGAAAGGTGCTGCCTAGAGCTGAGGTCACATGGTTCTTTTCAGCCTCCACAACATCTCCAGTTTCTATATGCATCTACTTAGGGGCAAAATGGAAAAGGGCCAGATGAAGCACACAGAGCCTGTGACCTGATCCTTTGTGCCTGCTTTTGTTACACCTTCCTGCCAGCAGCAAAATCACTGATCTTTAAACAAGGACTTTGTGTTACATCTTGGGATGATGCCTAATTTTTCATTTCACTGCTAGTCACTTTATTAGGGAAAATAGGGTCCTGCAACGTTTAGATCCAAAAGGGAGGAACAGGTGATGCCTTGTACAGCCAATGACAGGCTCATGAGGACCCACCTGCTGGTTTGTTAGGGACTGTGTTAGAGGTTAATTATTTCATCTGCAGCTACCCAGAATCTTCAAGCATGGAAGTTAATGGAAGGAATGGAGCTGGTATATCTTTTTTCAGATTGACTTATGAGTGATGATGAGGAAGGTATTTATGAAGCTTGTTGAGGGACTCATGGGAACAGAAAAATAATACAGAATTGAGGAAGGAGGAAAAGGAGAACTACAATCTGGTTGGCTATAGGGGGAAAGCTTCTAAAGCAAGGCTAGAGGTTGAAATCCAAGATCAGGAAGAGAAAACCCAGCAGCTATATTAGCTATATCCTGGGATGAGAAAATTAGGCACCGAAAAGAACTGACAGATGTGGATGCTGAGGCACTATTTGTGACATTTTGAAGGGTACTGGAGAGCAGAAGAAGAGCTGCAGGACTGGAAAGGAGTAAATGTTCTAATGTTCAAGAAGGGAAAGAAGGTAGAGCTTCTATATAAACCGATGATCTTGATGCTAAATTCCCAGAACATAATAAGGGAATGGTTTGTGAGCATTTAGAAAGGAAAGCATTAAGCGCTAAGAACCAATGTGACTTTATGAAGGATGGATGACCATTTTGGGGGTGAATATTAGTTGAGGGAGCAACTAGGTGACACAGTTGATAAAGCACAGAGCCTGGAGTCTGGAATGTTCATCTTCCTGAATTCATATCTGATCTTAGACACTTCCTATCTGTATGGCCCCAGGGAAATCACTTAACCTGGTTTGCCTCAGTTTCCTCAGCTGTAAAATGAGTTGCAGAAAGAAATGTCAAATCACTCCAGTATCTTTACCAAGAAAACTCCAAAGGGGTTCATGAAGAGTGAGACACAGGGGAGCTAGGTGATACAGTGAATAGAGCACTGGCCCTGGAGTCAGGATGACCTGAGTTCAAAAAGCCTCACACACTTACTAGCTGTGTGACCCTAAGCAAGTCGCTTGACCCCACTTGCCTCCCCTCCCCCAAAACAGAGTAAGGCATGACTGAAAAACAACTGGACAAAACAATATTAATTGAGGAAGGGAATCTTATTCAAGTAGAGATTGAACTGGTTGGTCTCTGAAATTCAGATTACATATTTTGGCTAGGTTGAGAGGTTCACAGGTGATAACATCATGATTTGTGATGTTCCAGAGCCAACATTCAACATACTCCAGAATCAGAGGTAAGGAACAATGATGAAGCTGGGTTCTGGATACCTGATTATGTTATCTGAGGAAGTACTGTGTTTGGGACAAAAATGAATCTTACTCCTAGTCTCTATGCCTAGAAAAGGAATGTCCAGCAGGAAGGCCCAGCCTGTACCATCAGGAAACATGAAAATGAGTACCTAGGAATCATTAAAAGTATATGCTATCCTCTACATTTGTTTCTGGGAGCAAGAATGAAAGGGTAAGGGATGGCCCACCTTGTGGCAAACAGCAAATTTCATGCTGTTAAATTTAATTTGTGTTTAGTTCTGTCACCGACATTAGTGAGGTAAAAACCAAAAATAGGACTGCCCAAACTCGTCATGAAACACTATTCCACTCAGGCCTTCATTTTATGACCAAATTAATGCTTCACAGTGAATTTCATGCACTGAAGTCTCCATCTATATGGAGATTTTGATGCTTGTCAACCTTCATACTGCATACATAAGCAAGAGTTAATGTCATAAAGAAATTTAGAGGTCATCCAATCCAATCTCCTTATTTTACAGATGAGGAAACCCATAGAGTTTTAGGTGACATCAAAGTTCTCACAGTTAGCAGAGGTCAACTAAGTTTCAAACCAAGCTCTTTTGACTTCAAATTCAGTGTACTTTCCCCTTTAGCTCTTGCAAACAACTTTTTTTGTTTGTTTGTTTTGGGGTAGTTTGGGGGTTTTTTGGTGATTTTTTTTCAACTTGAAATGGTCATTTCATTGTCCTTTAGCATGCTGTTCTCAGCACCTGTATCAGGTTTCAATTCTTTCAGAATCATTTCCACTATTTGCTAATGAGCAGCATGGCATAGCGGACAGAGAACTGGCCTTGAAGCCAAGAAGATTTGGGTTCAAATGTCACCTCTGATACATACTAGCTGTGTGACCATGGGTAAATAACTTCATCTCTCCGATGTTCTCAGAAACTTCCTAAGACAATAAATCACAGAGAAGGTGCCAGCCTGCATTGGTAGAGGGAGTTTCCTCCTCTTAAGGTTCTTCATACCAATGAAATCACAGATCTAGTTCTGCCATTCTATCTCTAATTTTTTTTTCTTTTTTTGGAAGCAATTGGGGTTAAGTGACTTGCCCAGGGTCCCATGGCTAGTAAGTGTCTAAGGCCAAATTTGAACTCAGATCCTTCTGACTCCAGTACTGGTGCTCTATCTATTGTTCCACCTAGTTGCCCTCTCTATTTTCTAAAAATAAGTTTAAGATAATTAAGCTAACTACCCTAAAGTTATAGGACAAGTAGAGAAGGAAACTCTAAGGAGATCAGAGGGTCTGTTGGTAATGATTTAAATTCTAAGATAGTTGAAGATTTGAGCTAAAATTAAAAATTGTATTATGCTTTCAGTTCCATTTTATAAATGTTTATGAAGTAAGGCACTCTGCTAGGTAGTGGGGATACAAAGACAGACATAATATAGACCCTAGTTTCATACAGGGAAAAGCCTGATGCATAGACTGCAATGAGCCAAGTTCTACCAGGCTCTATAATCATTAAGAATTGAGAGAGGGCCCATTCAAAGTCACTCATTGGATTATCATTATTATTGTGGTGGTAGATGGCTCCCCTCATCAACAGGTAAGTAGGACAAGCATTATTATCTCCATTTTAGAGATGAAAGAATAAGTGCATTTTGGGATGGGGAGAAATAGAACATATTAAGCACCTATTAAGTGCCAAGCAGTCAGCTAGATGGTACAGTGGATAGAGTGCTGGGCCTGTAATCAGGAAGACTTGAGTTCAAATATGACCCCAGACGCTTACTAGCTGTGTGATTTTGGGCAAATCACCCAACCATTTGTCTCAGTTTCTTCATCTGTAAAATGATCTGGAGAAGGAAATGACAAACCACTCCAATATCTCTGCCAAGAAAACTCCAAATGGATCATGGAGAGTGGACACTAGTAAAATGACTCAACCATAACATGTGCCATGCATTTTGCTGAGCTCTAAAGATGCAAATACAAAAGCCAGACAGTCCTGCCCTCAGGAAGCTCTCACTGTAACTAAGAAATACCACATATGAAGAATGGTAGCCACAGAAGGAAATTTTGGTGAAGGGAGTTCCAGGAATGGTGAGTGGAGCTCTAGGGCAATTGATTGTTACATCCTTCCCAGAAGAAATATTCATGTTGATTTTTTTAAGGTTACCAGGGCAAAAAATGGAAAGGGGTGGAGAGAGGAGGGATATCACAATGCATGAGGCAGCAAAGAGGAAGGCAAAATGTTCCAGGTGGATGGGATATAGAGTTGAGTCTGGAGCTGGCTAGATATATTGAGTTAGGTGAGTTTGCACTCAGTCATTAGTCAATCACCAATCAGGACAGCTCAGCCTCCAGGCAGAGTTTCAAAATTTAGCACCCACTATAGGGTGCTGTTCCAGGTAAGTGGTGGGGGTAGATGGTGGGGGCCAGGGTGGTGTGGTGTACTGCTGCTACAGGAGCGCAAATGGCAAGATGCCTGCAGTGAATGGCTGGATGGGATGTGAAGCATGAGCTGGGGGCCTCTGGATATATTGGGCAAGGGGAGTTTACACTCATTTACCAATCACATGATGAAAGGGTAACCTCAGTGATTTTAAGTGATTCTCCCAAAGTTACATACAATGCTTATAAATATCAGAGCTAGGATTTAAATCCAGGTCTTGGGACTTAAAAACTCAAAAATGAGGGGAAATCTAGAACAAAAGTTACAATATAAGCTTATGGCTGTGACTTTGGTCCTCTGTGACTCAGTTTTAGGGGAATCCAGCATGAGGGTAGGGAGAATCCATTCTAACTTGTGTTCTCCCTGGGGTGCTTCTAGCCTCCATTCCAGACCTGACCCTTCCTCTTTGAAGGAGCTTTCTATTTAATGGGGAGAGGCAGGGGAATCGGCACTATTGATTAAGTATCGCCACTGCACCCTGGCCAGGTGGTTCAGGAAGTCTTTGAGCATGACTTTGAGCGTTGGGACTTGATGGGAACAAACTGAGAATGGAGAGGAGAAAAAAACAAACAAGCGAAATTCAGGACCCACGTAGGAGAGACATCCAAAGACACTCATTACCTCATCACTCACCTGAGCTATTAGCGGCTACCACCTACAGCAGGTGGAATTAGTCAAATCAATGCAGTCATTACTTCATTTCCTTTCCTCACTGAAGGAAGCAGAGACACAAAGAATCCAGAACTGTGAATAAACCAAAAATCCATTATGTTTGATTTTGAATGTTCAATTTTTTTCCCTTTCCTTTTCCCTTTTCCTTTCTCCTTCCCTTCTGCTTTCTTTTCTTTGGTTGTCTATTTCCCTTCTTTTTTCTTCTCTTTTCTTTGTGGCAACAGATTTTTCCTCCTATTAATGAGTGACTTCAAATTATGTTCAAACAAGTCTGTGTTCCCCGAGCACACAGGGCTTCACTTGTTGATTTTTTCAATTTGAAATGACTAGTCAACTTTTTTCTTCACTGATCAGAAACCCTGCTGGCAGAGATAACCTAAAGTAGCAAGCAGATGATCATTTCTGATTCATAGTGGAATATGTTATATGGGTTCCCCACCCCCTTCCTAGCTGTTCGCTAGCTCAGACTTATATTGAAATGAGTTTATATTTCTTGAGCTCCCACTGACTGATGGTGGAAGGAAAAGTTCTAGGAGCATTTATAGGGTAAAGGGAAAGATACAGTGTGGTGTGGTGTGGTGTGGTAGAAAGAGCACAAGCTTTTGAGTCCTGATGTTCAAATCAAAACTGTCACTTAGGATTGGTTTGATCCCTTCCAGAAGGCTTTCAACTACTCTGGACTTCAGTCCCTCATCTGTAAAATGAGGGGTTTCAAGGGTGGGAAACCCGCAGCCTCGAGGTCACGTGTGGTCCTCAGTCCTCAAGTGTGACCCTTTGACTAAATCCAATGTCACTTAAAGTTTGGATGGACTTGATGACCTAGAGGGCCACAAGTGGCCTTGAAGCTACACGTTCCTCACCCCTAGACTAGATGATATCCAAGGTGCTTCTTAACTCTAAAGCCATGATCCTCTAAGGTTAAAATATCTTATCCCACAATGTTTACAGAATAGATGATTCTGATTGATTATCCATTCTAATTCATGGTGTGGTGTCTGGGGGCTCAACTGTGCAAAGTGTGTGATTTTGGCCTCTCTCCCTTTGCAGCATCTTTCTCAAAGAACTGGAGAAGTACGAACAGTTGCCTGAGGATGTTGGACATTGCTTCGTCACCTGGGTAATGGGCCTTAAATATTTCTTTTATTGTTCTTTCAAATTCCAGACAGGGCCAAGATATAGAGATTCCTGCCTTCCATCCTATGACTCTCATGCCAATCTACCTTAAGATGGAGCGCTTACAGATGGAGGAGGGACAGAGCATGAGACAAAGAGAACTAGGCCCTTCTCGTGTTACCTGGAGAAGCTCCCTTTAGTTTTCAGACCCTGATTTTCATCACTGTATCAGGATAGTGGTAGTGTCCCAAGGGCAAGAACAACACATTTCACTGACTTGTCTCCTAGAGGAAATGAGAATCTCCCAAGTCACTTTTTTCTGTGCTATGTCCTTGTTTACCACACATGATGTCCATCTTTCTCAATCCACATAAATATTTCTCCAACCCACCCTAGTTTGTATCTCCTCCATGGAAGTTTGTAGAACCTACTTTAGTTAGTTCCATGTGTAGGAATGGGTCAGTTTGTCCTCCTCCAATATAGTGCTTGGCCAGCAAGGGGGAAAGTGTTATTTTTATTTTTAATATTTGCAGATTGTCCTTCCATTCATGAATCCAAGCCTCTTAGGAACCCTTCCCCACTTAGTTCATTTTTCCTTGAGAAAACCTCAAGTATACTTTCAGACAAGAGACCATTTTCCTTGGTGGCTATCACCCCTTCATCAATCTGAATGGTGTAGTTGAGTTTCCTAGTTACTTTTAGCTACCCACAGACAAACACAGACCAGTGAGGTTCCTGAGCAGATATCCCCCTCCCCCTATCCCAATAACACAAAGGCAAGACATGTTTCCCTTGTATTAGTCACAAATGGACTGATCCACAAAGAATCATAAAATGATACAACAAGCCCATTCAGTACAGGGTCCTATGTCCTAACAAAAGAGGGTCCCATTTTAACACTGTAGGCAAGCTTAAGGTATCCCAAAAAGTTGTAGTGAATGTTTTTTAAATTTTAATAAATTTGAGTAAGCTTTGTAAATGTAAAACTTTCACCTAGACTTTCAGGACACCCTGTACAGTAGCTGTGAAACTGCATTGAGTTTCTGCTTTGTGGCAACACCACTCAGTAAGATTCAGAAAGGAGGCCAGTCAGCTCACCAAGGCCACAAACTAGCTCTTTAGTGGAATAGGAATTGCACTCCTTTTCAGCTGTCTCGTTCTTGCAGTCTTTCCAATCCTCCACAATGACAAATTTCTCCATCAAGCAGAATTGCGACCTGGGTATGGTCTTTGCCAAGTGCATGTGGCAGACAGTACTTACTTCTGGGTGTCCCAGGCCTTGGGTCCTTTACCTGTTGTCTGGTGAGCCTTGGCAGCTGACTGTTTATCTGTGTCCAGAAGGCATATACTCTGGCCAAAGGACAATTGGAACTGGACCTCTGATTTCACTCTTATAGGGAACTCCTGGGTTAGGGAGCTCTCATTATATCAATACATATCTACACTTTCTCTAAAGTTTATAGACTCTCTGTGTGTGTGTGTGTGTGTGTGTGTGTGTGTGTGTGTGTGTGTGTGTGTAAACAAAAAGAGAGAGATCTATAGCTATATTGATAAAGCTACACTGATATCTTTGGAAATACATATATGCACAGTTTATAAATGTAGATATCTATAGATATAGATAGAAATAGCTATCTGTCCAAGATAGGTGGCACAGTAGATAGAGCACTGGGCTTGGAACCTGAAAATCTTCATGAGTTCAAATCCAGCCAGGGATACTTAACTAGCTGTGTGACCCTTAGCAAGTCACTTAACCCTGTTTGCCTCAGTTTCCTCATCTGTAAAATGAGCTGGAGAAGGAAATGCAAATCAGTCCAGTATCCAAAAAAACCTCAAAATAGGGTCATGAAGAGTTGGACACAACTGAAAAACAACTTAACAGCAATAAGACATATCCCAGAGCTGTTGAGCTAGTAGGGCCCTGACTTCTTTATTGATCCCACCAATCCTTGCCTGGATTCCAAATTTCCTGGACTACTCATGTGCTTCCAAGTCTAGGCTGGATGTACCCTTTCTTTCACTTAGTTTCTATTCCCCATTAGTCTGATCCATTAATCAAGATTGTGTGGTGGGCATAACTTTTGCCAAGTACACATGGCAATGGAAGTTGGAGATTTTTAAAACATGATTTTACTAGCAGCAAAGAGAGACAGATTGGGGAAACTCCAAGACGGGATCAGCCACCCCTGGGTCCAGCTCCTTCCTCTAATGAGAACTGACTGTACCATCCTGGGCAAGTCATTAAACCTTTCAGTGCCTCAGGCAATCCTGTAAGCCTAGAGAAGTCACAGATCTTTACACATGGAGATCTACACTGATAAGGAAGTTTCCCTCACGGACAGTTCCCTACACCAATAAAATAACAGTTTAAGTTCAATAATAAAAGTAATGACAACTAGCAGCTAAGAGAAAATTGTGAAATAGAGAGTTTACACAGCGCAGAATTGATAAGTTACAGAACCCAGGAACATCATCACTTATCCCAAGATGTTGCCAAACCAGGTCTAACTGGCTGCCACAACTTCCTGAAATTAATTAGCCCTCCATTTTTTAAAATCTTTCTGGCCCTTGGATTCCAGTTAATATACTTTTTCAAACCTTTGTTTTCGAAATGCCAGCCTTTGGCAAATTTTGTACTAGTCCTCAAAATATTGGAATGATGGGATGCATGGAATCAAATACTAAACTTTGAGTCAGGAAGACCTGAGTTCAAATCCTGCATCAGACTGCCCTAACACTGGGCAAGTCATCGAACTCTCTCAGTCTCAGTTTCCCCATCCGTAAACTGGGGATGACAACAGCACCTAGCTCCCAGGGTTATGGTAAGGGTCAAATGACATAGCACATAGAAAGTTCTTTGAAGACTTTAAAGTACTATTAAATGCTAGCTGCTATGATTATTTTCTACCAAGGTTCTTATTGGTTAAAACTAAACTTTTAAAACTGATACTTTCTTCTCCTAGCACTTTGTTTCTTGAAACCACAGTTGGTTTCTCACCACCCACACTTTTGAGCAATTAAGGACATCTAACCTGGGACCACAGAGGGTAAAGAGGTCCATGGTAGACAACTGGGACATTTTACCATTTTTTAAAATATAGTTAACACTAGGAAATAGCGATCTAGATATTTGTTTATCTGTAGTTCTTAACCTAAGGTCAATAAATTTAAGTATATATACATATATATATATATACATACATACATATACATATATGTATAGATATATTTCAATGTAATTGTTTTCCTTTGTAATCCTACGTATTTTGTGTTATGCATTTAAAAATATTATTCTGAGAAGGGGTTTATGGGGTTCACTAGACTGACAAAGGGGTCCAGGAGATGAAAAAGGTGAAGAAGTCCTGATAGGTGTTACTTTCACATCAATAATCTTATTTTATCCTTTTGATAATTAGATAAGAAAGGAAAGGTTTTTCTCCCATCTTATAGATGGAAAAAAAGTAAA
This sequence comes from Notamacropus eugenii, assembly GCF_028372415.1. NCBI lineage: Eukaryota > Metazoa > Chordata > Mammalia > Diprotodontia > Macropodidae > Notamacropus > Notamacropus eugenii. The sequence goes on along the minus strand of NC_092876.1, from coordinate 338,999,724 downwards.
GGAACCTCTAGGCTTGGTCTCAGCATGTGGGTAACATGCTGTCTTAGGAGAGAGCCTGTAACTATTCCTGCTAATGTCTAGAGACTGTGGTAACAATCATTCATTCTCTCATTTATTCCTTCAACAAGCATTTTTTGATTACTTACCATGTGCCAGAAAATCCTGTCCACATACAGGAGTAACAGCATAAAACTTCTACAAAAAATAAGAAAAGGGCCATCTGTTTGTAGACCTACAGTGGGTTAACTCTCCTAGAACCATTCTCTTTCCCTAACCACACCAGGAGACTGTCTCTGTCAGGTTCTACTTTATAAAGAAATGAAGAAAATCAGCCCCTTTATCTTTTTGACTCCATGTTTTCCTGGGCTCATGCTCATTAATGTGAGTACAGACAACTGTGGATGTCCCTAGGGAGCTCCAGGGAGGATATAAAGTTCAATTGACTGGATACAAATAGAAACGGAGATCAGTCATAAGGCTCTCATACAGCAGTAATGAATGATACCTTTCATTTGCATCGGTCTAGTTACTTTTCCCAAATCAATGGCCTCAATTTAGTCTTCTCACAATTTTGTGGTATCTCTTTGGAAAGAGATATTAACCCCATTTTATAGAGAGGAATACTGAGAACTAGCAGAATGATATGTCTAGTCCTCCAGCTAACAGTTACAGGATCATAGATTTTAGAAGCAGAATAGACCGGCAGGTCCTCATCACATCATAGCCATCAAAGGCACCTCAGAGATCATTACTCCAGACCAACTCCATCATTTTACAGAAGAGAGAACAGAGACCCCAAGAGGATAAGTAGCTGATCTCAAACCTTAGCTTCAGGTCTACCTTCTCACTTTTCCCTTCATTTCCCCATTTTTGATTCAAAAGAAACAAAACCATTTCATGAAGTCAAGCACTCTGCTGGCACCTTGTTCTCTGGCTATCAACAGTAAGTATCACATCCAACCCAAGAAGAGCCGCCATGTGTTTTTATTTTCACTCCTGGTTTCCCTGTTTACAACAACTACCATCAGCTCTTAAATTTCAACCAATAGGAAGTGATGTTACAGATAATTCAAAACAGTGGAAAATTCCCTTGCTGGTACCATTTAGTTTCTTAATTTGTTAACTGATTCACTTTCCTAATGATGTGTCTAAATCAGGTTAAAATTAAAACTAGTTCAAAAAAATAAAATTTTATTCAAATATATAAACATTTAAAAAAAATTAGTTCACATTTCCTGAGCACACAAATTGATTGCATAGGAAAAATATCCCAGAAGCATGTTGAGAGTGATATATTTGGTCAACTGAAAGCTGACCAGTAGATACTGCTCTAACTTGAGGGAAGAAATGGAAAAAGAAGAGGGGGGAGGTAGGTACATCCTCAGACTGAAAGATAGCCTTGAACTCAATTCATCCACCCCCCTGCTTCCAGGTAAAGCCATATATAAGCCACTGAAAGTCCATGGATGTCAGTCAATTTTCCTATTATATGTACATAGGGCAGAAGACTACCAAATGTTTACCTATGATTTTCCTTGTGGTTGGTTTTTCTAGGCAGACAAATTCCAGATGTACGTCACCTACTGTAAAAACAAGCCTGATTCCAGCCAGTTGATTCTGGAGCATGCAGGCACCTTCTTTGATGTAAGCTGCTCTTTCTAGTGTGTGGGCAGGGTGGAAATCCTTTGTCTTTGGGGACAGGGGGAATGGGGAACCTATGTGTCTTCTGCTTCTTATCCTTTTTGACACTCCTTGCAAATCTATTGATGATCCATATCAATTCTAAAGGACTTAGGATAAAAAATACTATTCACCTCCAGAGACAGAGCTGATAGAGTCTGAGGTCGTCATATTGAAGCGCAATTTTTTTCACTTCCTTTATTTTTCTTGTAGCATGGCTAATATGAATATATGCTTTTCATGATTTCACATTTATATTTGATATCACAAATCTTGCCTTCTCAATGGGTAGGGGAAGGAAGGAAGAGAATTTGAAACGTGCTTTTCTTTTAAATAAAGATTAAAAATAAATAATCAGTTTGTTTTTGAAAAAAAGGAAAAAGAATGTGAAGGAAAGAAAGTAAAGCCAGAACAGGCTGAGAGAACAAAGAGAGGGGAAAGACACTGAATGTCACAATGAGTGTACGCTAAAGATATCAGAAGAGTAAATTAGAAGGACAGAGAGAAGTATAAAAGGTGCTGAACAGAGAGAGGAATTTGGGGGTACAAGCTCATGTAAGCAGAGCAATTCTAGGGCACAGGGAGATCCCAAGCGTGGCCACCTCTGAGGTTTGTTGGAGTAGAATGAAACCATAAATCAACGGAATTTGAGGAGGTTGACGAGCCGAGTGGCCAGTGTGCATTGTAAATGATAGAAGCGTGTATCTTGAAGTGCGCCAATATGAGGACAGAGGCGGAAGTGAAGAGAAATACAGTGACCCACGTCCTGAACTCCTTGAGAAAGAGGGAAGAGTGAGGTGGAGGTAGATGCCTGTGGTGAAGTGAAATGGGCCTCTGTGGAGAGGTAGAGCGAACCTCAGAGAATTATCTGAGTGACAGCAGTGGAGTGGGGAGGGGTGCCTAGAAGTAGCAGTGCAAGAATTCGTACTCATTTTTCTGATCTGTGGTGTCAGGGAATCACAAAAGGACTGCTTTATACTGGGGATGTCTTCCAGAGGGAGTCATATTTGTATGAGTACAAGATGGACACAGTGCAAAAGGAAGACACCTGGGTTAAAGGGCAGTTTGATAACAACTACATGGTGTTTCAATGTGAAAGGAAAAGGCAAAGGTGGATGGATGAGGCTTCCAGAGGAAGTAGGAATAAATTGAATGAGGATCACAGAGCAGGGAGTCGAGTTTGAGCAGAAGGGTTTTAGTATTTCTGAATTAGAGATAAAGGAAGAAGAGCAGGAGGCTGGAATTTATTAGCCAGAGGACAGAACATGGGAAATACTGAATGTCTTGAACCCTCCTCCTCTAGGTTCCTATGACAGGGAGTGGCAGCTGTGCAATTCTATTTTCTTAATATTTCTCTTTTCTCTTTCTCCCCTTAAATGCCTATTTCCTCTCATCTCTTTTCCTCTGTCCCTGTCTCTCTGTTTCTGTCCCTGTCGCTCCGTCTCCCTTCTCTCTCTGTTTTCCATGCACATCTGATCTGCTTTATATTCCTCCCTATAGGAAATCCAGCAGCGCCATGGACTAGCCAACTCTATCTCTTCCTACTTAATCAAGCCTGTCCAGAGGATCACTAAGTACCAACTGCTTCTGAAGGTACCAACCATTCCCCTAGCTCCATCCTACTCCCCTTCATCTCCACCTGTCACCTAATGCATAGCATCAGGTGTCTGAGCATTATTCACAATGATGGAGAAGTTCCCAAGACCCTGTCTAGCTTCAATCCCAAATCAGCCATTCAGAAACTGCCAAGATTTAGTTCTCTTTGTTCTAGGCTGCTTTCTCCTCTTTCCAGGATGCTTTGCGCTTGGAACATAAGAAGAAAAGGAGGCTGTGGCTTTCCCTAGAAGAGAGATTCCTGCACTGTGTAGTACAGTACCCCCTAGGGAGGCTGCCTGGTATGGTGGGTTGCTACATAAGCCTCTCTTGCATCTCTGGCACAACACTCATGGTCACCCTGCTTCCGGCTGACTCAAGAACTTGGGTTCAGGACCATGGGCAGCTTTTCTGAAACTAGGAATCCAGGGTGTTAGTAGTTTTTGTCTAATTTCTGTGTTTGTCAAGCACAAAGTTTTTTTCCTCCCCAATGGACTTGACAATGAGGGACAGTGTTCTTTAAGCTCTCTGGAAGCTTATAAAATAATCATCATCTGTTTTCCCTTTAAGAAACAGACAATTTAAACTTATTATTCCACAAGGGAAAAATATATCTTATAATCTAATGAATATATTACTCTCCCAGAGGCATGGAAAAAAAAACAATGTCAAAGTCCTATGGTTTTTAACAAGGTCATTCCTTGAACTGCCAGAATTGAATCTCTCCCATTTTGTCTGATCACTGCTTGACAGGTTGTCTTTCAGATCCAGCTAAGGCTCTGTTTTAGGGGAGCGAACATGGGAAGGAGCTCTGTAAGAAATTCCAAAAGAAACTGAACCAAGAAAATTCAGTGCATTAAGCATTGGGTTTGGCACCAGGTTTACAAAAAAAAAGGAAACAGCTCCCATATTCAAGAAGCTTACATTCCTCTGGGTAATACAATATCAAGTATGAACAGATAATTTTTGTCTAATAATTGGAGGAGGATGGAGGGAGCATTAACACTGAGGCTCCAACTCATCCTTCAAGGAAGAGTTTGAAAAAATGTTGTCCTACCTCCCAATGAGCAGTCAGCCTGATGTTTGGAAAGGGCTAATGATTCATGGTTTAATCTTCTCACAATTCACGCTATAAGGCACTCCTAGCAGGTGAAAGTGTGATCCTGTAATAAGTTCAAGGAAAAGAGTATAAAATAAGTTGGAGAGGCAAGTAGCCATCAGGATAAGGGTGAGAAGGAACACAGATTTGTTCCCTTGTGACTCTGATTACATGCTTTGGATTCAGGAGCCTGGCTGTGCAGCATACACACCTACCACCCTTCTCTTTTCTTCAGACACTGTGTGACTCTAGAACAGTTACTCTGAGAATCATCAGTAAAATGGGGAGGATTTATAAGGCTTTCACTCCCTCCTACAGACTGTAGATCTTAAAGTGCTATGTGAATGGGGACTGTCAATTATTAACTTTATTATTTCTTCAAAAGGTCTGGGACATTCAGATTTCAAAATGACAACATATATTACTGAAAATCACTCTATAACTCCTTTTTTAGGATTATAAAGCTGATTCAAGTTGCTTTGGGACTAAAAGAAATAAGACATGTCTAAAATAACTTTCATTGACTTCACTTCTTTGAATTTCCCTTGTGCTATGAATCCCTGGAGTTCTATGATAGGGACTGAGAAAGGCATAATCAAAAGAGGTTAGGAATGGGGTTCTGAAAGAAAGAAAAATACAGAAAATCCTGAGGATATTTGCTTATCAGCACTTGCTGGAAATAGAATATTGATGAACTAGGAGAGAAAAGCAGGCGCTAAGAAAGTGAGCAGGGTCACTTTACAGTACTCTGAATGTTAGTCATTTTTCATTTGTGTTCAACCCTTCACATACCTCTTTTGATGTTTTTGTGGCCAAAATACTGCAGTGGTTTGCCATTTCCTTCTCCAGCTCATTTTACAGATGAGGAGGCTGAGGCAAACAGGGTTAAGTGGCTTGCTCAACATCACAAGTTAGTAAGTGTCTATGGCCAGATTTGAACTCAGGTCCTCCTGAGTCCAGGTCCAACACTATCCACTGCACCACCTAGCTGCTCTACTTTGAATGTAACAGGAATTTAATAAATGTTGAATTGAAATGAATTGAAATGGATAACCTGGAAGTGGGTTGGAGGAAACAAATGGAATCCTTGCCAAAAGCTATTGTGAGATAATTTTTAAGGCTCCTTTAAGTCTATAGCAAAAGTTCCAGCTGAGTAAAAAGAAAAATAGTTTGCAGAAGTATTAACATCAATAATAAATAAGAAAGGTTTTTACAAATAGACTCTGGGGTTTCTATCACTGAAGTCTTTCATGTTCCAAGTAACTTGACTTTTAATTAGCGATAATCTCTGCCAAGGGATGGAAGACTTTAGATGAAATAGAAGAATAGGAACCATCTGCCCATTATGGAGTTTGATATTCACTGTACAGATTGCTTCATTTGCCACGTTTTTCCTGTTGGGCTCTTAATGAAATGTGTAGTGGCTCCTTAGCAGAAGCAGAGACCTAGAAAGAACTGAGTGCTCATTACTGGTAGAACAGTAGATGAAACTCATGGACATATTCCATTCTAAATGAATACATATTTTTCATTGTTTCTATCTGGGAAGTTCTCCTAACAGTATCAAACTACCAGAGGATGAAGTTTGTTTTCAAAGTAAAAGGAGAAAAAACAATCAGTGAATCAAGGAAAATATTAAAGTTTCTGTATAATAATGATGTCAAATCAACTACAACAAAGTAAAGTTGATAAGGAGTATGAGACTGGGAGTCAGAAGGCGTGGGTTCAAATTCTAACTCTACTTCTTACTAACTTTGTGATCTTGAGCAAGTCATTTCACTGCTCTGGGTCTGTTTCCTCAAATATAAAATGAAGGGGTTGGACCAGATCAGAAGTTCCCAAACTTATTTAGTCTACCACCCCCTTTTGAAAAAAAATTACTCAGCTCCCCCTGGAAATCTACTTTCTTTAACCTTTTAACTTTTGTTAAAATTTGCATCATTTCAAAAAAGACAAAATATATATTTTAAAAATAATGCCTCTTAAATTTGGTAATTTATTATAAATTTATGGGTTTTTTCCTGAATTGAAATTTTGATGACACAATATTGCATTTTGTGTCTGTATAGCATTGTAACGTAAACAAGTCATTACATGCGTATATTCCTGCCGATGCATGCTGGCCTTCCCAACAATGTGGTACATGCTCACCTGCCAGATCTTGCTTAAGATCTGTTGGTAGAATTGACCACTGATGGGTTATAACTTGCATTTTGTGAGTTTATTTGGAAAATAATATAATCACTATGACATAAAATATGTACAATTATTCAAAATTTTCTTCTTTTCTTTCCTTATGCTCTCATTGCCCCCTTATTTTTTATTCATTGCCCCCCAATTGCACTTGAGGCTACTACCACCCCACCTTGGATTGGTTCAGTGCCCACTTTGGAAACATATGGACCAAATGATTTTTGAGGTCTTCCCAACTCTAAACCTATGATCTTATGTTCCTAAATCCACTGGAGATGAAGACATAGCTGAGACTTTGTAACTTGTGTCCAAATTTAAACCCTTTTGAACTAGACAAAGGATCCCTGTCTGATGGTGGGAATTTGTCAAGTGGAGCAAGACTTATTCCAGTGGTGATGGGGGAAGGGGGCAGAGAGGTTTGGGGATAACTGAGAGAATTAGTGAAGAGTTTCAGAAGTTAAAAAAAGCATCCTGTGCCTTTGGTCATACATTTATTGGATGAGCTTTCTTATGGAAAGGGTCTAAATCTACTTCTTCCAACCCCATCCCTAACATTTATTGACTATGTGAGCCTCAATTTTCTCATCCATAAAATGGAGACAGAAATACTATCTGCCTCGCAGGGTTGTGAGAATCAAAATCAGATAAAATATAGAAAGCATTTTGCAATTGTTAAAGTACATATGTGTGTTTGTGGATTGAGCCCTGTACTGGATTATGGGAGGAAGTAAAAGCAGGAAAGTTGATACAGTTCCCACCTTCAGGGAGCCCTCACCCTGGTAGATAATGGTTTCTAATCCCATCTAGCTATTGAGTCCTTGACCTCTTTGGGCCTCAGTTTCCTCATCTGTAAAATGAGAGGGCTGGACAAAGTGAGCTCCAAGCTTGTTTCCCACTCTGACATTCTGTGATTCTCTGGACTTCTATATTTATGGTCCCTGTTCTCTGAGATCTCCCAGGATAATAGAGGAGACACGCATGATCTTTCCCCCTGGGGAAACTTCTCTCTTCAGGAGAGAAATACGATACAGAGGCATTCTTATGCCTCTGAATAGGAGTAGTTACAGCTTTACAGAAAAGAGATTAGATGAAATAAGATTGGTGCAATTCTTTGCCAACATTAAGGCACTATGGAAAGGTTAACTATTATTATTTATAGGAAGACTGTGCAGTTTTCATCACGTCTTTTTTTCCCTCCATTTATCATTCAACAAGTATTTACTGAGTACCTACTGTGTGCTGAGTGGGAGGCAGAATTGTGCAGCAGATAAAAAGTGAGTCAGGAAGATTTGGGTTCAAGTCTCTCCTCTGCATTTACCTTCAAGTGGTTCCAGGCAGCTCTAGAAGACTCCAAGTGGCAGAACAGTCGCTGAACTGCATTGGGGGAGAGGTGAAGATCAGAGATCCCTATACTGTGATGGAATCCCAGGTCCAAACCTTCCACCCTGACATGTGCTAGGTCCTACGGGATACAGGAAAAATTGAAATTTCTGGTCCTCAAGGAAACTAGTTGGTACAGTAGAAAGAACACCAGGTCTGGAGTCAGAAAGACTCATCTTCATGAGTTCAAATCTGGCCTCAGACACTTCCTACCTACCTGTATGACCCTGGGCAAGTCATTTCACTTGATTTGCCTCAGTCTCCTCATCTGTGAAATGAGCTGGAGAAGGAAATGGCAAACCATCGCAGTATCTTTGCCACAAAGAGTCGGACATGACTGAAATGACTGAACAACAACAAATCCTCAAGAATCTTACGTTCTATAAGAGGAGACAATGTGCACACATGTGAATATACAGAAGAAATCCAAGGCAATTTGGAAGGGGGAGACACTCTCAACTAAGGGGAACAAGAAAAACCTCATATAGGAGATGGAAGTCCCTCTGCCTAAATGTAGCAGTAGATCCTTGGTTGGGAGACTGTCCTCTTCCATACTACTACGTCTCTTCCACCTCTCAACCCTATACATTCTCTAGCCCTATTATATCTTTGTCATCAGGACTGGCCATCAGAAAAACCTCACAGGATGTTACAAAATTTGATGAATTGGTAGGAATGTTGTAACAAGCAAGAGTACTGAGTTCATTGACTCAAAATAATGGATTTACTTGCACATCATTTGTGTGTGGTTAACTTGAAGGGACATGTCACTAATCCTTCCCATCAGCCACCAGTCCTAGCTCAATGAGAGGGCTCCTTTGCAAACATTAGCTCAATTGAGCCTTACAGCAATACCATAGAGTATGTTGTGTAGCTGTTTTTAACCTTCATTTTCAGGTGAGGATATTGAGGTGCAAAAAAGATTAGGTGATGCTTCAAATCAGATGGCAGATGACAGAGCCAGCTCTCAGATCCAGGACTCCTGAAGATGCTGCTTTGGTTGGACTGAGTGACACTGAATTTAGGGTAGCTCAGTTTGGAAAATTGATTGGTTGGTCTTTCCTGGATCACATCTCAACCTTGTTCACAGCCCTGAGGATACATATAATACAAAGTGGACAAAGTGGACAAGGGGAAGGTGATCTTTGCCTCTAGGAGGTGGAGGGTTGGAAGTTATCAGAACTGTCTTGATTATGTCTGGACTTTTTCCTTAGGAGCTTTTAACCTGCTGTGAAGAAGGGAAAGGGGAGCTCAAGGATGGCCTGGAAGTGATGCTCAACGTTCCAAAGAAAGCTAATGACGCCATGCATGTCAGCATGTTGGAAGGTAGTCATCCCTAGCGTGTCTACCTATGGGCCTTCTCTTTTCCTGGGCAAGTGGGGATGGAGAGTATAACATAATACCAAACATGAGACAGAGCAGGGAGAAGTGGACAAATAACCCCAAATCACTAGTAACTATAAAGAATATTTAAGTATTCAGATTGACAGAAAGTCCTATAGGTTAATGTGTCCATCTCCCAACCTCCAAGCAGAGCCAGACTGAAGCCATTCAAGGTATGAGTCTCAACTCTCCATTAAATGTATTGAGAACAAGTTAACATATTTATTACCAAAACTACCTGAGTTTCAATGCAAAAATAGGCTTACTGATATACATAAATTTGCATATTGTTCATTTGCCTATGCAATTTATGTAGCTTCTATCTCTCACTCCAATGCAGTCTTCAGCACTATACCTTTGCTGCCAGGTTAAGTAGGCCAGGAAAGTCACAGAATTGTACAAAGGTTCATTGATCCACAGGAACCACATTTTCTTTGGTTTCTTTTGGTAAAGGGATCATAGCACTGTAGGGAAGAGGTGGGGTATGTTAGAAGAGACAGAATTCAGTGCCTGAGTCAGGACAGGCAGGCAGAGATTTAAGGAAATACCTGTGCTCAGAACCAGCCCCCACCATCTTCCTGAGTGTGACCAAACCAGATTAAACTGTAATTGGGAAATGTTTAACACAGTAAAAAAAAATTACAGTACAACATAGATCATTTAATTTGTACTTTTCTGCTGTATCCATTTCGATTTGAGTTAGATAGTTATTTCTGTGTTTGCTCTTCTCCAAAGAACTTGTCTAACATTAGGGCTTCCTGTACCATGAAGAACCTGGATGATACTCAGTCCCCTAGGGAATGGGGCAGGTGGGGATTGAGGGAGTAGGAGAAAGGGAAGGTTTGAGGAACTCATCTCCAATTTGGGCATTTGCTGCCTAATTAGAGGTCCTGTATCAGCCTCATTACACCATTCCTTCCCTCTCCTTCCTCCAGGCTTTCCCCTGCTCCCTGTAACCTTTGCTTCTCTGGCCTTTCAAAAACATATATCCCAAACTTAAAATTCCATGAACTTTGAGCATTTTGTTCATGACACCATTAAATGTAATGTAGTTCTAGATATCAGAGCCATTGAAGCAAGAACAAATCCTAAAGAAATATCCTCCAAAAAGAAAAGATAACAATGAAACTGGAATCCAGGCTATTCAGTCAGTCATTCACCCATTGATTTGGGCTCCAATCCATTCTAAGCCCTGAGTTAGAAGAAGTAGAGAAAATATGAAGGAAGTCAAGTATTTACTCAGTGGTCATTGTGTGCCAGCCCTGTGCTAAGTGTTGAAGATACAAAGAAAGGTAAAAACGGCCCCTGCCCTCAAAGAGCTTATGTTCTGATGGGGAAGACAACATGCAGTCAACTATGTGCTAGCCAGATCTATACAATATAAATTGGAGGCAATATTCCTTGCTCTTAGGGATCTCCTAGTCTAATGAAGACTGTAGAGCATACGCGCACACACACACACACACACACACATATACACATATACACATACACACATATACACACACATTTTACATCCATGTTGAAACTCTAAAAAATAAAATGTACCTGGAGCCCAGAGTGCAATATGCATGTCTCCACCAGAAGTCACCAGATTGATGAAAGTTGAATGGTATCAGCTGAAAGAGGCTGCTGGGGCAGGTGAGTCTTGAGGTTGGCTGCATATAGCAAGGGAAAGTTCCCACTGAAAGAATGGGAATGCCTATTTGTCTTTCAGGGTTTGATGAGAACCTGGATGTCCAGGGGGAGCTGATTCTCCAGGATGCCTTCCAAGTATGGGATCCCAAGTCTCTGATCCGGAAGGGACGGGAACGCCATTTGTTCCTCTTTGAGATCTCCTTGGTGTTTAGCAAGGAAATCAAAGATTCTTCAGGGCACACAAAATATGTTTACAAGAACAAACTACTGGTAGGTGGGCTCCACAGGGAACTCCCTGTTCTCATTGAGCCCTTGGGCTAGAAGGGATCTTGACAAGGTCATTACATCTTTCTCTCCACTCCCACCCCCAACCTTAATCCTAAAGCATCTCAGGCAAATGAAGTCTGTATTTGGAAAGATCCTGAGAAAGGGTGATTCCCTGACCCTCCTCATTCCTACTTCAATATTTACAGTCAAGAACATTTTCTTTATGTTGACTGCTTCCTCTTCCATTCATCTTTGGTCCTTCCCAATTTTGAACAATTATCGCTCTGTCCTCTCATCCTGGATAGATGAACAGAATGTGCCACTTGTTTAAATTTGATTGACAGCAGCCCCCTCCCCGGTCCTCTCCTCTTTGTTGCCTTTCCCATCCCATCCCAGCCCTAAGTTTCCCCACTGCCCTCCCCTTCCCGGCCTCTCACAGGCCTTTCCTGTCTACAGACCTCAGAACTGGGAGTGACCGAGCACGTGGAAGGCGATCCCTGTAAATTTGCCTTGTGGTCTGGGCGCACACCTTCCTCGGACAACAAAACTGTACTGAAGGTGAGTCCTACTCCTTGGTGTTCTTTCCATCCATGGGCACAGAGACAGTCAGTGTTTGGGGTTAAAAGACAAGAAGTCTGACTTTCTCCTCACCCTCACAGGAAGGCAGTTTGCCTAGATTTGGCACTAGTGAGGATTATGATCTCACATGGATGTTGGAAGGGCAAAGATAGAGAAAGATAGCAAAACACGCAGAGATTCCAGGAGGAGGAACTATAGCCACTGAGTCCCTCTGAAGATGTGGCCTTCTCTGACAGCACCATCAGTTTTCACAGATGGATAACTAAGTCATGTTCTGCACTTAGGGTCACAAGACTGAAAAAGAACAAATCATTTTGAAAGGCAGCATGATGTGATAGATAGATGCTAGACTTGGGATCAGGAAGATCTGAGTTTAAATACCACCTGAATTGTTTACTAGACTTATGAGCAAATAATGGGCAAGTAATTAACCTCTCTGAGACTTATTTTCTTAACCTGTGAAAATGGGAATGCTAATACTTTGAGTATCTATCTTGCTATTGTGGGATTTAAATGAAATAATATATGGAAAGCACTTTGCACACCTTAGAGCACTATATAAATGTCATCTGCTTTGTGGTAATTGTTATTAATTTGGTCTAACCACACACACACACACACACACACACACAAGAATGTTGATTGATTCCTCACATGGGTAAAGCAATGTGATGACGAAGAGGTTGAAAAAGACGCATTGGAGGTGCTTGAAATAAGGGCTCATCATCAACAAATGAATGATGTTTTGACGTTAATGAGTGAGAGACAGAGACAGAGAAGGAGAGGAAAGGAGATAGAGACAGAGACACAGAGAGAAGAAGAGAGAAGAGGAGAAGAGAGACGAGAGAGAGAGAAAGAGAAAGAAGGAGGGGAGAAAGACAGAGATCACATTGCAGGGCACCCCTGTGAGCTGGAAAATCCCCATAAAATTTTTTGGCCTTCTCTTTGTATCAGAGAAGAAGTCTGATTTTTTTCTTTTTCTTTTACACTGCCATATTGTAAAATTTGGGTTGATATTATATAATACTAATTCTATATTTATCTCTATATATAATACTACACACACACACACACACACACACACACACACACGCACATACATATATATTATGCTTCTCTGAGTTTCCAAACTTTTTCTGTGTCTTCTGCTGGCCTTTGTATGTCATTTGTGGCTTCTGCAAAACTTGCAAAAAATTCCCATTTAATTTCTTATGCCAACCTGCAATATATCAAAATTACTATGGGGAAAGTCATGATGTAGAAGGGATAATTGTACTCCAAGCCTCATTTTCCTTATCCATCAAATGGGAATGATAATGGCACCTGGCCCAAAGAGTTACTACAGGGACCAAAGGAGAAAGAGGAATGCCAACTTAAAGGTGCTATATAAATGTCACTATGGTTATTATTTATGCTTTTAAAGCCACTCTCCCCTTTCTGTCATGCCACACTAGGCCTCCAGCATTGAAACCAAGCAGGAGTGGATCAAGAACATTCGAGAGGTGATTCAGGAAAGGATCATTCACCTGAAGGGTGCTTTAAAAGAGCCGATACAGCTCCCTAAGACACCAGCCAAACAGAGAAACAATAGTAAGAGGTAACCAACATCTCTTTCTACCTCCTCTTTCTCTCTCTCTTCCTCTGTCACCCAGCACTGCCTTGCACACTTGGGAAAGTTTGAATGAGTGTTTGTTTCGCTGAGTCCAATGGGGCTGAGGCTAGGATCCTGGCCCATGAATGGTGGCAGAGTTCTTGTAGCCACGTGTCCCAGATTTGCTTGATCAACTACTGCTTCGTTTAATTCGGCAAATGTGGATTGAGCACCTGCTATATGGATGTGCCAGGTACTTCCAAGTGAAAGATGCAGCCCATACCCTAATGGAACTGATAAGTAAACAGGAGAAACACTAAAGCCTGTTAAGAAGTTAAAGGATGATGCAAGATTGTATTGACTATGAGTCAGAATGAGTAATATAGGTAGAGAATGTAGCCACATTCAGCAAAGGGAGATATCAGTGGAATCTGGAGGGCTTGGAGAAACCTCCACATTCAGTTGGAAGGCTGGCCCAGGGCTTGCTACTTCTCCCAACATCTCCCTCCATCATTCTGAAATTCCTCATTCCCAGGCTCCCAAGAGGCATTAGAGCAAAGTTGAGACATGGGATTTGTGCATCGTAGGTGAGGCTGGAATAACAACAGTGATAACTCAAATTCCTATAACCCTTGAAGGCTTGCAAAGTCCTTTACAAACCTTATTTCATCTGGACATTTTACCCCTACTATTATTATCCATGAGAGGCTTTGAGCCTTCCCTGTAACTCCTGCAACCTGACTTGCTGCAAAAATAATTACCAATATTCCATGGAGAGCAGGATTTTCTGGGGTATAAAATGGAGACTTGGTTATAAGTGATAATTCTATCACTGATTTGCTGCGTGAACTTGGGCAAATCACTTTATGTCTCTGGACTTCATGGTACTCATCTATAAAACCACCCTGTTTGTGGGACAGCTAGGTGGCACAGTAGATAGAGCATCAGCCCTGAAGTCAGGAGATAGGGGTGTCAGGGTGTCAGCCCTCCATCCTCTGTGAAACCTAGTTACCTATTAAGCCAATTAAGTTGCAAAGAAGGTGCTAACCTGCATCGGTAGAGGAAGTTTCCTGAACTGGGAGTTCTTTATATTAATAAAGTCATGGGTCCAGTCCCTATCCCTTTCCTTAATACATTGCATTAAGAAAGGGTTCATGAGACAGTTGCCTGTCTTCCTTGGTCCTAGCCCCAGCTCTGGCTGAGAAGCACATCACTTATCAAATGGATTTTCATGTAGGATTCAAAGGCAATGCGGAAAGGCAGGTTGGTGCAGGGTTAGCAGGCCAGTAGTAGAATCGCAATGATCTGAGTTAAACCTTACCTCTTAACATATGCTGGCTATGTCACCCTGGGAAACTCATTTCACCTGTCACTGCCCCAAAAAAACTCTCTCTAACTATAGGTTGCAGAGAAATTGTGTTTTTGCATTGGTGAAAATCCATTTTTTACCAATATGATGCTCTATTATGCCAGATAGAGGAGAGTTCCTGACATCCCTTATTTTACAGGAGAAGAAACTGAGGCCCAGAGAATGTTAAGTGACTTTCTCAGGGCAACACAGAGAAGATGAAACCAAGCTGGGATCTGAACTCCAAATCTATCATTCTTTCCACTGTACCATGCTACCTCCCCTAGTCAGGGGCAGGGCAGAGTGGACTTTGTCTCTACCATAACTGTGATACTCAGGTCCTAGCTAAATCCAAGCATTCCCCCAAGACACAGGAAATGCCACCTTCCTTGCCTGTCTGTTACCAATCTAAGCTTGTTAGAGGAGAAGGAGGAAGAGAGCACATTTCTTGTCTGAATGCCCCTGGCCTTCTTAAATCTTCTTGAAGTGCCAGAGTTCCAGGCCCAGAGTGTTCCTGGACTTTGGGGCAGACCAGATACTCAAGGCTCTAAGACCTGAGTGTCTTTTGCTCAAACACCTAGCATCCAAGTGATAGCTACCTAACCTACCTGTCTGAGACAAAGTCTGTGGCTCCTCTGCACACTGCCCATGTGACCCTGGCTAAGTTGCTACACTCATCTGAACCTTAGTTTCCTCATTTGTAAAATGAGGGGTTTGGAGCACCTGATTTCTACAGTTTCCAAATCTTCGATCCTTCCCAGATTCCTCAGTTAGCTAGTTCTATCTCTCTTTAAAATACCATGTGTTTACTTAGCTGGTTTCATGTTGTTTTCCTCCAGTCAAGTTCCCTCCTTCATGGCAATCATTCATTCAATAAGCCTTTATTTATTAAGTACCTACTACAACGTGCCAGGCACTAGGTGCTAAGTACTGGAGATATAAGTACAAAGAATAAAGCAATCCTTCCTTGCAAACAGCTTACTTTCTAATGGAGTAGACAGTAAGTACATTTATAAATATGTACGCAGCATAAAACAAATAGATACAAATATGCTAAGTAATTTAATACAAGGTAATTTATGAGGAAGTAGCCAAGCAGTTATGGGTTTCAGCCAAGATTTCATGCAGAAGATGGTCCCCTGAGCTGCATCGTAAAGAAGATGAAGGCCTCTAAAGGGAAGAGGAAATAGGGAGTGTATTCCAGGAAAGGGAAATGGAGATGGTGGCTCAGGCAAAAGTATTTCACCTCCTGGTACATGGTAGGGACTTAGTAAAATCTTTGGGGTCTTTGTTGTGTATTTTGGTCAAATTGAATTCTTCAAGAAACATGCAAAGAAAATGGGTCAAGGGCCAAGGGCCTAGGTGAGGGTAAAAGTTTCACCTTCCCCTTACCATATATTGGGGAGACAGGATTAGAGTTGATTGGCCAATCCCCCAAACTCTGAGAATTGTTACTTATTGGAATGAGGAATATAAATAAGCAAAAAAAATCTTTACCTCCTCTTTCCTTGTAGAATGTCATCCCAGAATGGGGATTATCCCTGGGGTCAGTTAGGAATAAGTAGAACAAGTAGACAGGAGGGATGTACAGAGTGCAAGACCTAATGTCTGTCTAGATCCAGGGGAAGCTCAGAGAGGGGTCACTTTGGAGCAAAGATCCATCAGAGGACTAAACACCATGACCCATCCCACTGATCATCTCTTCAGTGCTTAGAGGTAAGACCATACCTCTGTCCCAAGCTCTGGAGGCCAACTCATCCACAGAACCACAGTAAGGCAGAAGAGCCAGCCCTGACTCTTGGAGCTCTCCCAATTTAATGGAGGAGACAGCACAAACAGACATGAAAAAAGATATGACAAACACAAAGGGAAGGGGAAATCTCATAAAGAGATGCAAATTAACCTGACTTTAAAGACCATTATGTCTAAAGGATAATGCTGCTGAGGTACAAAGGTAGAACTGGAAAGGGTGAGTCTCAGAAAAGTTCCCAGAGGGGGAGGCTCGAGCAGATTGTGAAAGAGAGGAGGGATTCTGTTTGTCCTTGGTCCTCCTGTCCATGTCCGGGACAGAAGAAAGCAAGGAACCAAAGCAGATACAACAAATGGAGACTGTAGTAGAAGTGTCAAACACACATTGCCACAACACTGTCGAAAGCCCCGCAACCAGATTACAAGGTAATTGGGAACTATTTAACAAAATCAATAAAAATACAATGAAACACAGATAATGTTAACATGAGGTGATGTGAGCTAAGTCAATATGATTGTGCAAGGATCCCTATGTACCCTGTTTCCCTTTGAGTTGGACTCAAACATCCCACTGAACTATGGGATTGGTAATCAGGCTAATTCCCTTTTCTTCAGCCACTAGAGAAGCAAGGGAAGTCTCCTATCCCCTCCCCCATCAGCACAAGCACTATATCAGGCCCTGAACCTCATGAGGAGGCAGACATTGGCCAGGATAGGAGGAAGCAGTGTAGTTATAGGAGAAGAAATGTAGGATATGGAGCCAGAAGATTTTGGTTCAAGTCCCAGTTTTCCACTTAGTAGGAATTAGCAAAATGGCCAGATGATTTCATTGGCATGTAAAACTCACAAATCAGGAAAAATGTCCTCACCCAATATAGGTTGGGAACTTCTTTGAAACTTACAGTCTCTAAGAGTTACCTAAAGTTCTGAAAGGGGCAGCTAGGAGGCACAGTGGGTAGTGGCCTGGAGTCAGGAAGAGCTGAGTTCAAATCTGTCCCCAGACACTTACTGTGTAACCCTAGGCAAGTCACTTAACACCATTTGCCTCAGTTTCTTCATCTATAAAATGAGCTGGAGAAGGAAATTGCAAACCATTCTATTGTCTCTGCCAAGAAAACCCCAAATAGGGTCACAAAGCGTTAGACACTAAGAAAACGATTGAACAAAACTCAGGATGTAAACAAAATAGATAGTAGCTAATCTGAGTTATAAAGCTATAAGCACAACTGAGCAGACTAAGAGAGGGTCCATTTTTGGTTCAATAACCAGCTCAGGATGGAAAGGTTCCTATTAGTCACATACAAGTAATCCAAATATGGCTATATATGGTACCCCAAGAATCAATGCAGTTTTAAGCATTAATAGCTCACTTCATTAAGACTTTTGGGACACCCTGCATTTAGGATCTGGCTCTGAGATGGCTACAAAATGTGTTATCTTTTGTTCCTGGAGCCCACGCATATGCATATTATTAATGATTTACTGGAAACCTAGACCTACATGAGTATAAAAAGCTCTAGAATTTAAATAATGGCTCTAACGCTAATTTAGCCATGTGACCTTGGGGATGTGGATTAAGGTCTTTGGATGACATTGGTATCCCCACTCAAAAAATAGAGGTAATTATTTGCATCGTCTATCTCATAGAATTTTCTTCTGAAGGTCAAAAAACGTAATAGGTTCATAAATTCACAGCTGGAGGGGACCGTCTCATCCAATCCCCTCATTTTGCTAGTGAGTAAACTGAGACCCAGAAAACTAAAATGGTTCATCTGAGGTCACTTAGTGGGTAAACAGCAGAGCTGGGACTTTGACTTCTGGTCCTCTGATACAAGATCTGAAACTCTTTACACATGAGATCAAGAGATTTTGGCATCATAGATTTGAAGCTGGTTGACTGGGATGTCAAAGGTCATAAGATCATAGATCCCAAGCTGAAAAGGACCTTGCATCTCATCTAGTCCAGCCTCCTCAATCTACAGATGAAGAAAAAGAAGGCCAAAGAAATTAAGTGACTTACCCAAGGTCACACAGTTCACCACAAAGCTCTTCTGTCCTCAGACTCAGGACCCTTCCTTTGTACCACACTTCCTCCCCTAGATGATATATGTTAAATGCTTTATATCTGTAAAGTTCTATTTACATATGAATTCCCATGATGATCATCATTATTATACTTGATGATGTTACCTTTCCAATGCAGAGAATCAGGTATGTGGTTCTTACAAACTCTGCATGGTCAGAACCGCTTTTTTCTGGGATGACTCCTCCATCGCTGTCCACAAACTCCCCCAAGTGGGGACTCCTGTCTCTTTTTCCAAACAAAAATTCAGCCTATTGTTGATTTCACCAAAGAAGAGAGAACTAGAATGGGGCCAAAGTCTTCTCTATTTCTATCATTGCATTTCCCAATACATCTTCCTGAGGATGCAGCTACGAAGGAAGCTATGGCCCTGTTGGCCTCCTATAAAGGATTGTGCCAATGGTATGGCCAATGTGGTCCTGGCCACGTATTTGGTGCAAGAGTGGGGCATGGTCATTAGAAAGAGGGGAAGGGGGATTGTATTGTGTATGAGCATAATTTTTTTTTATCTGCCTTCCTCCTCTCTACCAAAGTGCTCCATTTGAAAACATTTAGAATGTCCTCAATTTGGAGAAATGGGAGATGTGAAACTGTCAGATGGTAGAGCTAAAAGCCAGGAACAGCCAATATCCAGTCCTACCAGATATTTAAGAGTTCATAGACACAGGAATGTCCCCTAGTCTTTACATGGTTGTCCAAAGGCTGATGTAGGAAATGGCTAGCACCTTTATCTTGGAGCCTGTAGAATGGTCTGCTATGTTAATGATCCCAGAATCTTTGATTAAGAGTTAGACAGAGACCCAGAGATCATTTAGTCTAACCTCCTGATTTTATAGATAAGAAAATTGAGACCTAGAGTCACAAAGTGACTTGCCCAGTCACACAAGTAACAGATTCAGGATTTGAACTGAAGTCTTAAAACTTTTTTTTTTGATGTCAGGATGATATTGTCTCTGAGGGTACCAAAGGGTGAGGGGACAAAAAGTGACTTCATTAGCAGTCAGAAGATGAGTCTCCAGTATCAAAGGCTTAGCAAAAAGAAATCCCTCCTGCAGAATTTGGCCAGCCCTGTGCTTAGAGTTAGGAGGGACCTGGAAGATTTTCTAATCCAACCCCTTGATTTCAAAGAATTAGTTATTAATGTAAAGAAATGAAAGGCCAGAGAGAAGTGACTTACTGTTGATGGCAGAGTTGAGACTAAAAGGATTCACATCTCCTGCTCACCAGCTCAGTTTCTTTTCTCTACAACATGCTATAGGGGCAAATAGGTGGCTAGAGCCCTGGGCCTGGGGTCAGAAAGATCTGAGTTCAAATCTGGCCTCAGACACTTCCTAACTGTATGACCCTGGGCAAGTCACTTCACCCCATTTACCTCAGTTTCCTCATCTGGAGAAAGAAATGGTAAACCACTCAGTACCTTTGCCAAGAAGACCCCAAAGGGGGTCACGAAGAGTCAGACATGACTGAAATGACTGAGTAGCAAAACATGCTATACTACTCCCACCCGCACCAACCTTAAGAAACACAAATCAAGAAAAGGTCAAACGGTTCCCAGCAACCCCCCCCTCCCCTGCTGTTCCTGCTCTTTTGCTTCATTCCACAGCCCCATATTATTTATGGTCTGCTTGCCCACCCCACCCCCTGCCTGGGTACAGCACCGGGCAAAGCTGCCTGAATAACCTTCACTTTAGGGTGGCTAGCAATTGCATTTGTCATTTGGCCAGTGGCTGGGCTCTAAATAATTTGATGTGTCTTCCTGCTGCCTCTTGTAGACCTGTGCCCAGTGCCAGCCCAGGGGAATTGTGGGGGGAGGGGTTCTGCTTGCAGCCACCGACAGGGTGATTATGGGCTTTGCCCCATGTCAGAGGTGACATCACTGAAAATCACAGAGTGAACCTTCTTCCAGCTGGGTGATTTGAGCCAAATCCCTGCCTGAAAGTGCTCGACCATTCCCAGATGGAAACTGTTGTGTGCTTCTTAAGCCCCTGGTCATTCCCTCTCCCTCCACCCTTCCCCCTTGTTTTTCCCCTGCAGGGATGGAGTAGATGATATCGACAGCCAGGGGGATGGGAGCAGTCAACCCGACACCATCTCCATTGCTTCCAGAACCTCCCAGAACACAGTCGACAGTGACAAGGTAGGACAGTTTCCTAGCTCTCCACCCCACTCCCAAGACTTTTTGACTTTCGGCCCCCCTGGGAAGATCCTCTTCCCCAAGAAGCCTCACCTGAGGGATGTAACTCAGAAGGTTATATTCTCAGAGGGAATATAAATCGGAAGGGGGGCGGGGAGAGAGGAGCATTGGAGCAGGGCTGGATGAGGTATGTCCGATATGGGGACTGCATTGGCTTTGGGGATGGAGGATTAGGATTGCTTGGTCAGTCCTCCAAACACTTGGAGAGAGTTGTTGGGATGAGAGGTGGTGATAAGGAGTGAATCTTGACATCCCTTCCCCTCCCCTTCTCAAATGCTCTGCCTTCCAAAAGGATGGGAGGCCTTGGGGCCGTTTTTCTGCGTCTTTTTTGACTGCTGATTCCTTATGTTCATGCTGACTTGAATGCCAGCCCAAGAGAGTGATTTGGAGGATGGCCAGGGTACAGCTGGATGGTGGGAACGTTATCCACGGTGCTTTCTATGGTGATATGACCTTTCTCCCGAGGGGACCTGTTTGGAATCCTGGGACTCAGTCCCCCAGGGCAGAGGCAACGAGGACAGAGTGTGTGAAGCAATTTGGAGAGGATATGTCAATCTTGGCAACGACTCGGGTAGGTAGCTGTGTCAGATCTTAAGCCAAGTAAGCATGTGTTGTAAGGTCTTTCGTGGGAAGAGAAAGGAAGGGCACTTATGGTCCTGACTATTTCTTGACCCCTTCCCCAGCTGGGCAGTGGGATTAAGCCAACTGTCTCGATGTTGTGGTCTCCCTCCTTTGTGATGGTTGCGCGTACTTCCCACCCTTGCCCACCCAGCGTGGGCAGGAATGGGAGCGAAATTGGCATTTCTGCTGCATGTTGGTGGCACTTGTTGTTGGTGAAGCTCTGAGGCCTCAAGTACCATCTGGCGCTGGTGCTGCCTGGCCTGGTGCACTGGCCTCCCCCCCTTCCCCCTAAGGCTGGGAGAACAGGCTGTGTCCATACCTCATGTTCATTCTCTACATTTGGTACTATCTATTTGGCTTGGTAGTTTGTTACTAATTAATTAAGATTTTTACCTAAGTCTCTGTCAGTAGAACAAAAATGTTACCTAAATTCTGTGATAATTATAAAGTAAATAGCCCTAATATCACTCCAGAGGCAGCCTAGCATAGTGGATAAAGGGCTGTGATGGTGGTGACTGATGATGATGATGGTGGCTAACATTTATATAGCACCTACTATGTGTCAAGCATTGTGCTAAGTGTTTTTTTACACAAATATTATCTCCATTGAATTAGCTTCAAGTTTCATCTCTGATATTCCCTGGCTGTGTAATCCTGGGAAAAAAATCACTAAACCCCTTCAGTGCCTCAAACAATTCTCTCAGATTCCAATTGGAAGAATAGTTTCAGATCTGTATTGATGGAGGGAATTTCCTTGTCTACCACCGCTTACCCCAATGAAATTAAAGATGGAGATCTTTAATTTTTTTTTAAGACATCACTCTAGAGTAGTAAACTTTCCCTGAGCATAGGTTCCCAGACTTCCATGGTTCAATTAACCAGTCCCTTGCCTTCAGGCAGAATGGCATTGAAAGCCTTCTTTGACTATGGAGAAGGATCAGGGTCTCTTTTCTTAGAATCTATACTATACTATATCTTCCCTTCCTCATTTTCCATGTTTAGTGATTTCATCTAGACTTATCCTGTAAATGCAACCTTGTTTTGGAATATTTGCCATGTATGGACACAGCCTATTGGTTCCCAGTTTCAAGGGTCTTTTGCCCCACCTGTACCCCCAAGCTGGCTCTGCATTTTCCCACCAAAGCCTCTAACTCAGAGACAGAGCCTTGAACTGAGGAAATGGCTGCTGGTTGAAATTTGGCTTGGGGAAACCCCAGGCCCCAGTCATTCTTCTTCCTTCCTCCCAGGTAAGTGAGCCTAGCTTGGAACTTATCTTTTACCAAGTGTTCTCAGGACCAAGTGACCTCCCCCATATGCCTTCTTTTCTCATTGGAGTCATTGGATTGCAAATTTAGAACTGGAAGGGAATTTGGAGGTCATTTAGTCTAGACCCTTTTATTTTATACTTGGAAATACTGAGGTCCCAAGAAATAAAATGATTTACCCAAGGTTACACAGTAAGTGGTAGAGCTGGAGTTTGAACCCAAACCCTTTAATTTCAAGTCCTAGACTCTGTCCACAATACCATGTAATTCAGATCAGTGGAACTGAGTATGGGGACAGAGCTGAGACTCATGGATAGGACACTGGGACTCCTATGGGCCATAAAGCCATAGGCTATCAGAAGAAGGATGGGTCCTTCTGTATCCTAAATCCTAATATCCTCATTTTATGGAGGAGGAGGAGCTAATGCCAAGAACGATCAAATAACCAAACTCTCACTGCTAACTAGTGATAGGCAGAGTTAGAACTAGAAGAACTCAAGTCTCCAGATTCCCCACTCAGTTATTTATGCAAGAGGCCAAGTCCAGAATCCCCTTAAAAGATCAATAACTAGTATCCACTGATCAATACCAGTGAATATCTCCTAAGGCAGGGTGTCAACCTCACATAGAAATGGGGCCACCAAACTGTAAATAAAGATCCCTGAGGACTGCATATTGACTTAGGAGACTACACATATTTATACATATATATGTATATAATTATATATAAAATATGTTCTATAGCATATTGTATATAATTATATAATAATATAATTATAAAATATATGCATTATATTTTATAATTATATAATTTAATATATTATGTATTGTTATATAATATAACTATATATTATATAATTTGTTATAATTGCTATAACAAATACATTGTATTTATTATATTATATTAGATAATAACTATGATTATTATATGTGTATCATATTATATATAATTATATATAATTAACATAACTACACATTGAAATCAGATCAGTTTTGGGCCATACCAGGGAGTGTTGTGAGTCCTGTGGGGCTTGCACATTCTGTGTTTAATATTTCTACTCTAAGGAGGTCAGTCAAAATATCCGTAATGAAATACGGGCTGTGTAAGTAGCCCTAAGATAGATTCAATGAAAATAGACAGAAAGGAAAGGAAATGTGTAGTCTTCTTGAGTGCTTCCAGGATAATGAGACATGATAGATCCCTGTAATAATTAATAAATATAGTAATTTCCTATCTTTGTGTCCATGAACTAACCTTCACTATCAGCTTTTATCTAACCTGATTCCCTTCTAAATATCTCCAATCCTCTTCCTCTTGTCTTGTGTCCTTCATGGGGGAAAAACATCCAAATTATTCTTGTTGTCAGGAAGTAACTGTTTGGATGACTTGTTGAGAATCCCAGATTTGAGTTTAGAGATTACCTAGCTCTACCCTCTTCATTTTACAGATGCAGAAACAAACTCTTTGACGTTGAGATTTATCCAAAGTCACACAACCGATATCTGGGAAAGCCAAGACTCCAACCCAAGTCTTGTGACTCCCAACTCTGTATTTCCAAATCTGAAGGTTAAGTTAAAAAAACACACACAATCCAGTCCAGGGGCATGTGTGACTGTGGCCCATTTCTTGCAAAGGGAAATGCCACCTAAACTACATTACTGTTCTGGATTGAGGTTCTAGTCCCTGTTGAGGACTGTTCTCTCTCAAGAGCCCACAGAACTTAAGAGCCTGCTGAGAGCAAAGAAGAGCCTTGATCCCTCAGGGGCCTTCCTCACTCTACCTCTGACCTTGCCTTGAAATCTCAAATGCAATCAGATAGCATTTATTAAACACCTGTCATATACCAGCCACTGTACTAGGCACCAGCAAATACAAAGATCAGAATGGTGAATTAATCTCTGTGTCTGTGAAGTAATGCTCTTTCCAATAATGATAATGACATTTTAGATGACTCTTAGTACGTGCCGGGTATTGTGCTAAGCACTTTACAAATATTTTCACATTTGATCCTCACAACAACCCTGTGAGGTAGATGTTATTATCATCCCCATTTTACTGTTGATGAAACTGAGGCAAACAAAAGAGACTTACCCAGTGACATAGAGTTAGTAAGTGTCTGAGATCAGATTTGAGCTCAGGTCCTACAAGACTTTATCTACTGCACCACCTGGATGCCTCCTGAGATGGGTCCCCTAGGTTCCTTCCCTTGAGCACTATGAGCTGAGGAAAGGAGGAAGGCTTGAAGAGTCAGTGGTGACCAGTAGGAGAGGATGGGAGAAATGGGGAGCAGCATATTAGGGGATCACAGAAGGCATAGAATCATCCTGTCTTTTTCTCCTTCTATAAGTCGTTCTGTACAACCCATATGCCAAGGGACTCTGATGAAGCCGGAGTAGGGGGGCTGGGCAAGCTTTGGGAGAGGGCAATTGTGAAATGTTGTCTCTAAGAAGGCAAAAAAGAGATGTGGAGGTTTGCCTCTTAGATGTAATTCCTAGTGGAAATATAGACAGAAATACCACCTCTTTAAGAAAAAAATTATTTGAGGGAAGGTCTTCATGAATATTTCATTCAATTTCTCTAATATTCCAACACTCTAACAGAGATAAATAACACAGTGTAGTGTTCTCCTTGACTGCACACTGCTCTTTCTTCAACAGGGAAAGCATTATTAGACTGGTGGATATTTCCATCTCAATCACAGGCTCTCTAGCTGTAAGGGACTACAGAGACCATCTAGTTCAAACCTCTCATTTTACAGATGAGGAAATTTAGTCTTATAAAGAAAAAAGCAACTTTCCCAAAGCCATATAGTCAGAGGAAGAGATAAGGCTCAAATTCAAGTCCTTGGACTCTTAATCCAGTGTTTTTTCTATTACGTTAAAATGCATCTATCTACCTCACCCCCATCCTCAATTTTATTTTTGTAATCCAATAAAAATTTATCAATAGCTAATTATGCATAGAGAACTCCACTGGGTGCTGGAGGAAATACATAGTTTGAAGATTAAACACATTTTCTTCCCTCAATAATATTGACTCATCAAAGTCTAGTGATAATATCTATTTAAAAATTTCTCCATCATTGTTTTTAAAAATTATTTTAATTTAAACTTAATCAAATTTAAAGCTTAACAATCAACACACCTTATAAAACCAAGAAACATTTTAATCTCAGGTATCTGAGTCATTAGCTAAAGTATAGTCCCAGATTTCAGAAAGTCTCTTGACTTGGGACAATAAAAAAAGGAATTGTGTAGTTGTGTCTGACTCTTCATGACTCTGTGGACCATAGCGCACCAATACTGTTCATAGAATTTTCTTGGTAAAGATACTAGAGTGATTTGTCATCTCCTTCTCCAATGGATTAATGCAAACAGAGGTTAAGTAACTTGCCCAGGGTCACACAGCTAGTAAGTGTCTGAGGCTGGATTTGGACTCAGATCTTCCTGATTCTGAGCCTGGCACTCCATGCACTGAGCTGTTTAGGGCCTTCTTAATTGTACCTCCATGCAAAGTGTCCTAACCATAGGATGACGCAGAAGATACCTGGAGGCCTCTAATCATGCTAATGGCAACATCTATAATAATAACTAGCATTTACATAATGATTTAATATTTTTAAAGCATTTTACAAATGTCATATAATTTGATCCTCACAGCAATCCTGTGGTGAAAGTATTATTATCCTGATTTTACAGCAGGGAAACTAAGGCTGGGTTAAGTGACTTGCCCAAGGTCACGTATCCAGTAACTCTGAGGCAGGATCTTAACTCAAGCCTTCTTGGTTCCAAGTTCAGTGCTCCATGCATTGAGCAACCTAGCTGTTTAAACTTTCTTTGGGCTGGGAAACTCTTTTTTAATGACCCTTTTGAGGAGCTGGTAGAGCTAACCATAGGGAAAGTGATATAAGCGGTGAAGTCTTATCTTCAGTGCACCTTATATGCTACAGTGATCTCCCATGTTCAGAGCAACATGTCTGCACATCGACCCCTAGCACTTCTCTGCTTTGCATGCCACTTCCCTTTTCCAATCTACCATCTCATTATATTTTAAGGTGGGGGAGGGGGATCTGCTTTAAAAGAGTTTTGCAAAGTCTCATTATTATTATTTCATTTTACTAGTAGAAAATGGTGGTGCCCCTTCAACTTTTCTGTCTCCTATACTCCAACCTTTCTGATCCTCAACTCCCTCCACATTTACTTCCTGTGATTTCTCTTTCTTGGCATGAAAGATAGAGGGAGAAAGGGAGGGCAAAGGGAGGTAAGAGAAGAAAAAAAGAGAGGAGGAAGAAGGGAATGGAGAGAGAGAGAGAGAGAGAGAGAGAGAGAGAGAGAGAGAGTTGAGATTGGTACGAGTATCAGAATGGAAATAGGACCCACCAATCAAATTTTACCTCTCTTTCCATGTTAATCACATCCATATTCCACCATGAAAAAAATTTCAAACTGCATTCTCACAATTTTTTAAAATCACTGTTTCAAATGAATTTGCCTATCTCCCCAAAGTACTTCCCTCTCCCTCCCACCTATGGCCTTCCACTGGCCCCCCAAAATATGGAATGTGTGTCTTTGCAGAGGTAAAATGTTTGAGGAAAAAATGACTTGGGGTCCATTCATTTCCATACGTATTAATCCTACCCTTATATCAAGCAAGAAAGGCCCTGGAGCTCAGTGAGCAAGTCTGTTCTTAGTGACTTTCCTCTAGATATTTTTTTCACTTTTTTTTTTCAAATTTTGACCCCATGGATGAATTTTTCTGGCAGTATCTTTTTATCTATAGAACTATCTATCTAGGCATCTATCTATATGGAATTATCTTTCTTTCACATTTTTTTGTACCAAACCTTTTAGAATAAAAGTCATATGTTCTCTTTTGTTGTGAAAAAGTTTGAAGGTAAAGCAGGAATGTTAGAGAATGGACCAGAGAGATAATAGGGAGTGGGTAGAGTTGGAGATGAGGGTGGTATAAAGCCCAGTTTCTTAGCTGCTATTGTGTTCCTTAGAATCTAGCTCCCCCCTGCCCAATCCATACAACTGGGTCTTTCTCCAACTCTAGACCTGCCCTTTTAGGGTGCTGTCTCATGATATCCTTCATCACTCAGAGTTCATCACCGTCATAATTCAGCCCAACCAATGACACTTACCTGCTATCTGGCTCATCCTCTTGAAGCAGGCTCTCTGTACCTTCCAAGGTAATAATAGTTAACTTTCTGAAAAACTAAACTCTACTGGTAAGTAAGGAGTAGAGGAGACCCTCAGGATCTGTTCTCCCTTCTATGATCACATGGATACATTTAGGAAACAATATTCTAGGTTTTATTCTCTAACTCTAATAATGACATTTCAGGCAAAGTAGGAAAGCAGGACAGTAAGAAGGTAAACCCAGGTAGTCAGGAAATTGTAACATCCCTCAAATATCCCAGGGCACTTCGCCTTTGTTAAGGACTAACCCTAGGTTTAGCCTATTGAATACAACAATGTTTCATTCAAAAAATCAGGGTCACACTTCACATTTCTGGGCCTCAGTTTCCTCATCTGTAAAATCTTTGAAGGAGTTGTACTAGATGAACTGTAAGGTCTCCAGCTCTAAATCTATATAATCACAAAATCCTATGATTTCTTAGGATGGAAATGGAAAGTTCCAGACCAAGTTGGGTGCCAAAATGTGACTCAATCCACAAAAAGCTTTATAATTGGAAACTTCTAAAGGGAATTTCAATATGGATATCATGGTTACAGACTAAAAGCTGACAAATGTATTTAACTGGGAAGAATAGGACATTTCTCCATTGTATTTTAGTTATACTTTTCTTTACAAAGCTAATTGCTTATTTGCCTATAGAAGACTTAGGCTTTGATTATGGCCATTTGGAAATGAAATCTGTTTGCATTTTACAAGTATGTTAAGATTCTACAAGCCTTGGATTTAACGCCAGAGAATCAGGCTCATCTAATTCACCTGAATTGGTGGAATTAAAGCTCCAGCTTCATCAGACCAGACTGATCATTGTTGGGTCCCAGGGTCAACACTGAGAGATCAAGTGAGACAAAAACCTGTGACAAAACATAGAAGAATCAGCAGTGAGGTCTTAGCGATGTGAGGTGTAGACATGGGGTAGGAATTTAAAAATCAATATGAAACTGGGCAGTCTTCTATGGGAGGGAAAGAAAAGATGCAAGTACTCTTAGCCAAAGGTCCAAACAGCATCCAGAATCCAGAGTGTTCATTTAAGCAGAAATGATATAGATGATAAATATAGGAAGGAGCAAATGGCAAATAACTGATAACAGTTTAGGCAAGTGGGCAGCCTGGACAAAGGAGTCTAACAAGAGGATGACAAGGGTATCGTATCTAATAATAACAATAGCTAACATTTATATTACAGCTTACTGATGCTGGGCACTGTGCCAAGTGCTTCACAATTATTCTCTCATTTTATCCTCACAATAATCCAAGGAGGTAGATGCTATTTTTATCCCCATTTTGCAGATGATAAAATAGAGACAAACTGAGGTTAAGTGACTTGCCCAGGGTCACACAGCTAGTAAGTATCTGAGGCCAGATTTTAGCTCGGGAAAATGAGTCTTCCTGACTCCAGACACTATACACTGTAAGTAAGTGAGTTTAGATTTCTGCTCAGGTCTTCCTGACTCCAGGCACAGAGTTCACTTAGTTGCCCCCAATCAGTCTGGAATCCTGTGGTTCAGGGCAAGAACTTGGGCATAAGTTAGGAACCCAGTTCCATGTCTACTCTGTGCCCATCCTTGGATCTAAGAGTGCATACTTGGTCCTTCTCTTTTACACAATCCGGACCACTGATTTCAGTACAAATTGTCTGTGTTCTAGAGACTCAAGATTCCTATACTGTGTAACTCATGAATTATCCCCAGATGTTTTATTTTTTGGTTACCAAATTTATGTGCAGGCACACACATATATTTATATTTATGTGTGTTTATATACATATATATATATATATTTCAGGACATTGAATAGGAATAGCCTCAAATGATATAAGATGTTTCTCAAATTAGTAGTTGGGTCCCCAAGAGGCAGGGCACAGGAATGGATCCAGGGGTGGGAGTGACTTGAGTCATGAATACCAGAACTATAGAACTGCAAATAGTTGTTGAATGACAGCAGAAAACTCCTGGTTATAGGAATGAGGGGGTTCAGCTTCTTAGATCTTTCATCCTGAGATGTAAGGTCAGTTCTGATCAGAAGGGGAGACAATTAACTTTTTATTTGGGGGTAAGGGGAGATCCAGGGCCCATGGAGTCATTAGAGAAAGCATCAAACTTGGAGAAGTCTGAGAAACCCAGAAACAGCTGATATGCTGTGGACTCTCTCAGCAACCCTGGCCTCATTTTTATTAAATTTTCAGAATTGCCTTTCCCTGAAGTCCTAAAATGGAAAGGAAATATAGTTCTTCACTATAACCTTACAGTGACTTTCTTCCTGCTACCCCAATCCCCCTTTCATTGTCCACCCACAATCATCTCCTATGTCCTACTGAAAAACAATAAGCATGAAACTATTGGAAGAGAACAAGGTGTTAAACGAGGTCAATTGTGTCGGGGGGGAGGGTACATTTTTTGGAAACCATTACAAGAGAAAGTTTGGTGAAGGCTTCCAGGGATAGCTAGACTGCCATGGCCCGTTCTCCCATGCTTGGAGCCTAAATCCTGGTCTGCTAGTAACCGGCTGGAAAGGGAACTGTGTAGGCTTTAACACTCAGCTGATGTTCCAGTGCTCAGCCTGTTGTGCAAGGAGCTGCCATCTGGGGGTGCAGGGGGGAAGGGAAATCTGTCTCCAGTCTCTTAGGAGAGAGGGGAAGAGGGAAGAAGGATGCAAGAAATGGAAGATAGCTAAGTAGAAGGAGAGCACAGCTCTGGTTGCAGAGCCTGAGACTTCCTTGTGTTTCAAGACCAGAGGGACCAATCAGCCTAAGAGAAATACTGAAAGGCTTTTAAAGTACATAGTGAGTTAGAAAATAGCTACCCAGAGGGAGCAAGAGAAGTTAATTTTAGAATCAGAAAATGGTAAAGCTGCAGAGGACCACACGAGAGCTGGCCCAGGTTCCTGCCTTTGGGCGAGTGAATGACCAGGACATCTGGGACAGCTAGTTTTCTCCTTTGCTCTTCAGAATCTCTGAAGATTAGGACATCACTCTTTCCCTCAGTAGTTCCTTCTGAGTTCCCTCAGAAC
The DNA here is from genome assembly GCF_028372415.1 of Notamacropus eugenii. NCBI lineage: Eukaryota > Metazoa > Chordata > Mammalia > Diprotodontia > Macropodidae > Notamacropus > Notamacropus eugenii. Next base: position 338,968,852 of record NC_092876.1, on the reverse strand, counting down.
TAAGGTCATCTGTTTTGTGAGAGATCCTGCCTCTCTGGGGAAGGGTTAAAAAAAAAGAAAAGAAAAGAAAAGATTAGCATTCTGCAATTCTGCCTTGTACCCAGGACAGAATGGAGCCCAAGGCTTCAAGAAAAGATTTCATTTAACTTCATCCAAAATTTGCCTCTACCCATTCCTTCTCTAGAGTGTTCTCTCTGCCCCATGTAGTGCCTGTATTTTAAGTGTTGCTGGCCCCAAGGGTTAAGGAACATGTGCCAGAGGAAGGGAACCATCTGCTTTTTTCTAAGGAAAAGGAAGGAAGGAAGGAAGGAAGGAAGGAAGGAAGGAAGGAAGGAAGGAAGGAAGGGAGGGAGGAAGGGAGGGAGGGAGGGAGGAAGGGAGGGAGGAAGGAAGCATTTCACAAATATTTTCTTATTTGATCTCCCAACAACCTTGAGATGTAGGAATTATTATTATCCCTAATTATAGTTGAGGAAACTGAGACAAGCAGAGCTTAAGGGACTTGCCCTGGATCACACAGTTAGTATCTGAGTCCTGATTTGAACTCAGATTTTCTAGACTCTAGGTAGTGGGGAAGAATTCGAACCTTTAGCCACTGGGGAAGTCATTCCAACCTTCTAGAGGCTAGGGCAAATAATTATTAAGAACCTACTTATGTGCCAGGCAGTGTGCTAGGTACCTGGGATTTAAAGACCAAAGTGACCTGGTCTCTACCTTAGAAGAACTTATAACATACAGAAAAATAAATATATACAAAACACAAAGCAATTTTTCTTTTTTTGGAGGGAAGAGGATATTAGCAACTAGAGGCATTAGGATAAGGACCTGAGCCAGGACAGTGGCCATGTGAGTAGAGAGGAAAGACAAAAGAGATTGCATGGTGTTATGACCAATAGGACCTAATAGCAGATTAGACCTGGGGGAGGAGAGAGAGTCCGAGAGGTCTCCCAGGTATTATGCGTGGGTGTCAGGGAGGACAGTAGCACCATGGGTAGAAATGCTAAAGTTTAGAAGCAGAACAAGTTTTGGGAAATGGCTATGTTTTGTACATAGCATAAATTTGCAGCTAGCAGGGGCCTTAGGGCCATCTGGTCCGTCCTTTTCATTTTGTAGATGTGGGAACTGAGGCTTGTGGTGATAAAATTATTTGCTCATTATCACACAGTTTGTTGTTGTTCAATCATTTCAGTTGCGTCTGACTCTATGCAATCTCATTTGGGGTTTTCTTGGCAAAGATACTGGAGAGGATGGCCATTTCCTTCTCCAGCTCATTTTACAGATGAAGAAACTGAGGCAAGCAGGGCTAAGTGACTTGCCCAGAGTCACACAGCTAGTAAGTGTCTGAAGTCAGATTTGAACTCATGAAGAAGAGTCTTTCTGACTTCAGGCCTGACACTCTATCCACTGCACTACCTAGCTGTCCCACCACAGTTAGTAAGTGGCAAAATTGGCATGTGCACGGATGTCCTCTAGCTCAGAAGTAAAGGCTCTTTCCACTATGCCCGATAGCTTCTTATGTTGAGTTAGAGATGCCAGCAACCCAGGGGAAGATGTCCAGGAAAGCTATGCAGACTCATTAGGCAGCAGTAAAGAAAAAATCTTATATAACCACGCTGATAGCTGCTGCTCAGTCTGCAGTGGGATACCACTCACCCTCCGGTGTGCTTAGCCCTGATGTCAGGCATATTGTAAATGCCTAGGAAGTACTCCCAGAACTAAACTGAAGCACCCAGACAAAGTTCTGAAGTGAATACTGCCTGCCTAGAATGGAACCTCGGAGGTTTGGAGAGGGGTGGCGCATGTCCAGTCTGCATGGAGAGGAAAAGACTGGCGTATGATTGAATTGCAGATGTTTTATGCAAATGTTATCAGAGAAGAAAGGAGGCTGGGACATCCCAAAGCAGACTACAGGTCTAATGAGGATTTTTGTTTTAGTATGCTAATGGGGACCTGAGCTATGAGCCATCTGGTGATGGACCTGGAAGTGGAGGGGGGACTTTGTGGAAGGGGGAAGGAGGGAGAGAGGGTTTGTGGAAGAACTCACAAATGGCTTGCAAAACCCAGGAAACTCAGGATGAGCTGATGATGAGTAAAGAGGAATGAGAATAATCAGTGCACTAAACAAACGTTAAAAGCAGACAGGAAGCTATTATCCTGCTTCAAGACTAACTGGGACAGGAAGTAGAGAAAGGCCAGGAAGAGCTATCAGTCCCAATACAAGAAAATTGACTTAGGTCAGAAGAAGAGTAATGTGGAGAATTCCTGGAGTCCCTGGCTGAGTTGGTGATACTTGAAAGGAAGCTATTTTAACCTGGAGCCTAGGGAGAGCATCAAAATACTGAACCCACATTAAATGATAATGTCAGCTTACACTGATATAGCACTTTATGGTTACTGAATATTTTAGTATCATCTCATCTAATTCTCACGATAACTATGTGAGTTATATAAGGAAGGTGCTATCATCCCCACCTGACAGATGAAGAAACTGAGGTCAGATGAGGTTAAGTGACTTATCCAGTGTAATTTGGATCATAGAATCATACACAGAGAGCTGAAAGTTATTGAGTCTAACCACCTTTTTATTTTTTTAAACAAATGAGGGATCTGACCCTGAGAGAGGTGAGTGACTTGCCCACAGTCACATAGCTAGTAAGTATCTGAGGCAAGATTTGAACTTTCATCTTTAGTCTCAAAATCCTGTGCTCTGTCTACCACGTTAGGTAGTCTGGGTATTGGTGTGGTCCAGCATTCTTCCAGCAGAGTGCATAGCAAGTGTACAGGCAGAAGGGAAGCTGGAGGTGGGGTAGGAAGAGGGAAAGGAGCTAGCTTTGTGGATTTCAAGTGAGTGGCTGTTCCTTGGCATCCTGGAAGGAGCATAGGTTCAGAAAGTAAATTACCTATGTACAAGATAGAGAAACATTTGTAGACAACAGCTCTTGTCAGGGAAAATGTGGTACTTTGAGTCGATAAAAAGGTCAAAATGAGATCTAACAGCCAAAAAAGCTAGCATGATCTTAGGTTGTCAGTAGATACATAGATGGAAGCCAGAACTTGAGAGATGATAAATCCTGCCCTGGATTTATCTGGAACAGCCCATATCTAGAGTATTATGTTCAGTTCTGGGCAACCATATTTTAACCACAGTTTGAACAAACAAAAGAATGTCAGAAGGAACATGAATGACTGGAGTAGAACTCGTGACACTTAAAGAATGGCAAAATCAGGAGTTTTTAGCTTAGTTTTTTACCTATGAATTTGTTGTTATTTTTATTGTTTTATCATTATATTTTGATAATTGGATTTTGATATGACTGATCTCCTTTGTACATCTGGGTACTTTATTTTATGTATTTAATACCCTTATTCTGGCTTCACCAGACTGCCAAAGGGATCCAAGACATATACAAAAAAAAAAAAAAAAGATTAAGAACCCCTATATGGGGACTGGGCATCATTAATTAGCCTGGGAAGAAGACTTAAAGGGTATAGTTGTTTAACAACCAAAAATGATGCTAAGACTTTTGGGACACCCTGTATCTGAAGGACTTTCATGGGCAGCTGTGATTGGGGTTATCTTACTTGACCCCTGAGGGCAGAATGAGGAGCAGTGAGGGGACGTTGCAGAGAGACACATTTGGATTTTACTTATGATGAGCATTCTAAGTGACAAGAGCAGTCCAACAGCACAGCGGCTGCTTTGGCTGGTGATGCCTTCCCAGTCACTGGGGGTCTTCAAGTAGGTGCTGGATGACTACTTGTTGACGAATGTTGCACTAGGATTCTCTTCAGATTCATTTTAGAGTATATTACCTCCGAAGGTCCTTTCAACTCTGAGATTCTGGAAGTCGATGATTCTGTGAGAATCAATTCATTCTTATCTCACTCTTACTTTAAAGAAGTAAGGAAATGGCCTTCTAAAGCAGCCAGATGAACTTAAGGACTTCCCAGTAGGGATGGGTATCACGTCCTGAAACCAGTACCTGGGGAGACTAGGGAATCTCTTATCGGAAGTCTTTAAGAATAGGACCTATTTCTCTCTAGGATGCTTCAGGTACATTCCTCATTGGAGGAAGGCATAGAGACAGGATGAGATCCCTAGAGTTGAAGTTTCCAGTGAAGATAGTACCTGGCTGTAGCCCTAAAAAACAAATCAGGAGTCTGGAAATGTAGCAAATCTGAAGTTTTGGTGCTAACAGAAATCTCACACACCTCACACTGAGTGATATTTTCATTTGACAAGTTTATAAAGACTGCCAAGGTGATTTACCCAGGGATACGTCTCCTGTTTCACCAGTGACAGCCTCCTCCATTTGACCATGATGCCTGAGCATGCATGAACCCCTCTGGAACTCTGGCCCATTAAATGCACTGTATTAATAGCAGAGAAGCTGTGGTCAGGTCTTTTGGAGATATTTCTCAATCGGCCCACAGCCCCAGTGAGTCCTGCAGGGCCCATAAAACATTTCTTTATTGGGGCAGGTTATGGTCTGCCGTTCTGCTCCTTTTATTGCTTCCCATTTTGTGATCAAACACTTTTAAATCCCAAACAAACACTGTACCACCCAGAGAACAACACTTCTCTGTTTCCAGCATCACCTCAGCCAGAAAGCCCACGGCTGAGGCAGAATGCACCTGGGTGTTCTTTCCATCAGCTTGGGTTTATTACAGAGCCTCAACTCCTTCCCTGACAGTGTAATGTAAAGCAATGTAATTGCTATGTCAGCAATTTCCACTACATTCATGTGCTTATTTAAATATGGGAAAACTGACATTTCACTACACAGTGCAGAAAACTCAATATGTAAATCCCAGAGCCATGTGGAATGAAAACGGGGATTGAAGTTAGATGGCCTGGCTTTGGTGCCCGGCTTTTTAGCTTTCTAGCTGGACAAGTCATTTCCGGAAGCTCAGTTTGTTCACCTATGAAATGTGAATAATAATATGTTCACTACCTGCTTCCCAGAGCTGTTGTGAAGCTCAAGCAAGGTGGTTTTAATGCTTCGTAAATATTATCAATGTTTATTGCAATCATTTCTCCTCATGGCCTTTTTGACAAGTTATAGGAAAACCAAGGCTTCCACAACCTGACTCTATTTTCCCTTGAAACTCCAGTTTGCATATTTGAAAGAGAAAACATGGATACAGATTATAATATGGTATCCACCAATCATGGAATCTCAGGGTTGAAAGAGAACTCAAAAGCCATCCACTCCAACCCTTCCCTGAAGCAAGAATCCCCTCTACCGTAGACTCGACAAGTTGTCACACTACCTCTGCTGAGAGACCTGCCATTTGGAGCAAGTCTCTAGCTCTAGAGGGGAAGGCATTTTATTCTCAAAGAGCACTAATTGCTAGGAAATTTTTGCTCTCCTTGAATTGAAATCTACCTCTGGCCAACCGTCATTCATTGCTCTTGGTTCTGCCTTCTGGGACCACATAAAAAAAAAAATCTTTGGAGACTTAAAAACATCCATCACACCCCACCTTGTCTTCTCTTATTCTGGCTTTTCTTATCCAGAATAAACATCTCCTGTTCTTTTCAATAATCTTCTACTAATATGATTTCAAATCCCTTCATCATCTTGATCACCTTCTTTTAACCAGAGTAAAGTACAGTGGAGTGATCACCTCCCTTGATTTGGACCATGCTTCTACTCTTACTGCCTAAGATTGTATTCACATTCTGGCTGCCTTGGCACACTTAAGATTTATGTCGAGACTGGATTCGATTAACACCCCCAGGTCTTTTTCATAAGACCTGTGGCCTTGTCACACTTGATCCAGCTGATTTCCTTTTAATCCAGATGTTGGACTTTTCATTTATTGTCGTTGCATTTCATCTCATTCTATTCAGCCAATTGTGCTGAGTGGTCAAGATCCATTTGGGTCCCCATTCTGTCCTCCAGCATGTTATATATCCATCTCAGCTTCATTTCATCTGTGCTCCCTAGTCCTGGTCATAAACCCAGCTTTATTCTCATCTCCATGTCATGATTGTATTGCGTGATGGTGCTTAGAAAGCTTAGTGTCATGGGAAAAGGCAATGATGTAGGCTTTTTCCTTTTTATAAATAAATAAAGAACTTCTCAGATGCTTGGCTTCCATATGAGGTACCAGCTGCTCTATTTCACTAGGGGGTAAAGTACCATTTTAATTGAAAAGATCAACCCAGCTCCACCTGCCAAAATAAATCAGGGCAACACTATTTTACTTAATTCTTTAATTCAAACTCAATGGCATATTAAAAGAAAAAACTACTTTGAGAGAGACCAATCCTTTAAAAAGCAAATGAGGGGAGTTTGTCTTTAATTTCTCAGAGAACAATCATCCAGCTCCAACTGGAGCTATTTCCCTAGATACATTTCAGTTTTAGAAAATTTCGCAAGTTCTCATTTCCCAAGACTAACCCAAGGACCTTCAGAACATCCAAATTAATTTTTGCATCTCTGTCCTGGATGGCATTAACCATTATATGTGCTTATTACTTCATATAATAGAAGTAAGGAGGAGAAAGAAAATATGATTGTATGTTTTCTGGGATGACTGGTTCAGCTTTTAGTTCCTCTAAAGCTATAACTAAGGTAGAACAATCGGATTTTGTTCTATGGTGTCAAATTTAGAGGGTGTTAGCAGCACTTACAATCCTTCAGGGACTAAAGATGGCAGAATTTAGTACCCGGTTAGAAAGAATCTTTAGCTAAAGTAGGAACTACCAAATGAACAGCTCCTTCCCCCAGGTTCTATTCAACTAAAGGCACACACTAAGCCACTTATCTCAGGCACAATTTCTGATATTTGCCTAGGAGCAAAAGTAGCTAATTACTGGTCTGAGTTCCTCCCAAGGCTGGGAGTCAGAGCAGAGTGAACCTTGGACTTAGTGCTCCTTGCATTAAGAACATTGAATTCGTTCCACCAGCTCAGCCTGTCTTTTCCTTCTGGGAGAGAACAAATAGTAATAGTAATGGTAGACATGGAGCAGCAGCACAGACCCCATCCAAATGAAATTGCCAACAGTGGCTCCAGCTTTGCCTAGCATCTCTGGTGTGGCAGAAGAGAAAGGTCAGCTGCTCATTATTAATGCCCATCTTGGATCTCTCACTGCATGGTGCCAGTGACTCACAAGGTGGCCTTGGTGTGCATGTGATTCTGCCCAAAGCAGAGGCTCTGTGCCTCTCCAGTCAAAGCCCCAATCTGGCACTGAAGGTTTGACTGTGCCTGGAGGTGGCAAACATGATCTCTGCCTCAGAGTGAGCAGAAACGGCCCCAGCTGCTAGAAGGCGGTCAGCTGCACCTGGGGCCAGCCAGAGCCCCTGGTAAAGTCACACCAGCCATTGAGCGTGCTGCTTTGAGGACTTAGATTTGGATTCTATTTCCTAAATTCTGGTGGAGGAGGAGGAGTGAGAAGCTGACAGTCAGCCAAGATGTTAAAGCGGATTAGTTGGAAGCATTCTAAGAGGAGCAAGGCACAAGTGAGTATGTCTCCCAGATAGTCACATTCTTTTCGGGGGAACAGTGGGTACCAGGATTCCAGAATCAAATGGAGATAAAAGAGAAACCCAGCAGCTAGGATATAGGCAAGGAAAGCCAGAGCAGCAGACTTCAGAAAGGGGTTTACGTACCAAAGTAGCTTTCTCTTGGAAAAGTCAAATGCCTTAATCTTTTTTTTTCTTACCTATAGGAATCTAGAAGGGGAAAAAATTACTTTAGAAACGGAGCAAGGAGGTTGTCGGAGCTGGACAAACCAGTCCTGCAAAGGCTATGGGCAGAGGGAGCTGGCAACACTGAGATGGGGCTGTCTAGGATCAACTTCCCCAGAAGCAATAGCTGGGGTCCCTCCGGGAAGGCAGAGAAATGTGGCAGCTTCAGAAACCCCAGGCAGGTGGAGACTTTTTGCTAAAAGGAGAGCGGGCAAGGAGGAAAGGAATTAGCAAAGCTAGGTTCAAATCCCAGTTGTTCCTCTTTGTTTGATTTGCCCAACCCGGGGTGGGGAAGACAATTAGTTTTTGCATCTGTAAAATGAATACAGACTAGGGGATCTTTCCCAGTTTTAAATATGATGAACTTGTTATGAAAATAGCTGAGAAAACCACAGATTGGCTTTGTAGCTAAGACTATCCCTCACTTTGGACTACTTCTGAGTACATATGTGCTCCAAAATGACATATATTTTTATCTGTGAGTGAAAAAACCTACCTCGCAATAACAGGTCATTAAGATGGGTGCACGGTTATTTTTTTCAGTCCGTTCCTAGTAAACAATTCCTGTTGGGGCTTCATCTATTTGCCAGTCTAGCAGCATGCAGGCAGTTCTATATGCCTAACAATGCTATTCATCAGCATCAAAACCTGCATTTATATAGCATTTTAAGGTTTACAAAGCACTTTACATACAGTATTTAGTATTGTGGTATGTAGGGGGAGATTTAAGGATGGGGACCATCGGGGATGGGCCAGTGTTATTCCTGGGGCCATAGGAAAGTGAATGATTAGGACAGATTGAAAAAATTTCTTGTCCTGAGCTAGTGCACACATTTTAGCTTCAGGGGTCTGCATCAGAGGGGTGGCAGAGAGGTGACTTTGACTGAGAGTCTTGCAATAATTCTCATTCTAGAAAAATGCTAAAAGATACAGAACCCTGTAACCTTAGCCCATAATAGATGAGTGCTATCCAGTTTTATTCATAACTTCCCATTAGTCCTTTTAACAGTGTAACCCAATGGAAAAAGTGTTAGTCGTGAATTCAGGTGACCTGCATTCAAATTCCAGTTTTGATTATAGCGGTGGGACATTAGGTAAGTCTGGGGATCAGTTTCTCCACGTGTCAAATGAGATGCTTTCTTTCCTGTAGGGTTGTTATGAGGTGCTTTGTAAGCTGTAAAATGCTTTATAAATGTTAACTATCATTATTATTGATTATCTCCTGCTCCTACTCTACTGCTAACAGCCTTTCCAAACCTCTCTCCTTTCTCCACAAATTGATTTTTAGTCACTGCTTTTTAAAAAGCAATTTTTCTCTTTTTTACAAAGTCAAACATATCTATGAATATTATATTGACTTGAGTATTATAAATATTAAAATTTCACCATTTTTGCTTTTGTTAGGATTTTGATCATCTCTAACAAAGACGTAGCAGTTTGCTTGCCTATTTGGCATCTCTCCATGAAGTTAGTCTATATACCCTCTTAGGAACTTATTCAGAGTACTTGAAAATCTCTTACCCAATTTCCTTTAGCTAATTATCTGGAGAGAGGCAGGCTTCTAAAAACTTAACACCTTCTTTGAAAGAGAGTTAATTCATCTCATTTCTCTCAAAGAAATCAGAACATTATATTGTTCTCCCTGCTTCATACCTCTTCCCACCATTATGTTTTAGATAGCCTCTATCATTATAGACGAGAGATTATATTCCTCAGTAGATTAGAGGTGATTGGAGATGGGGGCTCTGGGAATTTCCTAAGAAAAGAACAGACAGTACTCTCATCACCTCCAAATGTCTTTACATTCTTTCTTCCTTTTGTAAAAGTAGAACATCTAATTGGATATTCAAGATTTATTTAGCATATTATAGGAAAATTACTCTAAAAACCAGAATGGAAAAGGTCATCTTAGGAACCTTGAGAGAAAAGAAGTCTAATTGAAACTAGGTATTTTCTACCCACTGAGCCTCCAAAAACTGCTGCCATATCCCCGAAAGGTGTTAAAATGCTTATGCCTCTTTTATTCTATCCATTAGCTGGAGAAATCTATTCTTTGTTGTTTGGGGAAAATAGGACTTTTAAAAATATTTTTATTTAACTTTTATCTTCTGGAGTTTTGTTTTTACATCACTTTCTTTCAGAATGTATCCCTTTCTTATTCCAGCAAACCATCCCTTATTACAAAACAAAAAAAAGAGGTAGAAAAAAGCAGTTCAGCCACATTAACCAAGACATGAAGCAAGTCCAGCAGTGTATGTAAAGTTCCGTCCCTATAGTGAGTCACCCATCTCTACAAAGAAGAGGAAAATCTGAAGAAAGTATCACTTTTGAGGCAGTTAGGTTCTGTAGTAAATAGAACACTGGATTTGGAGTCAGAAATACCTGAGTTCAAATCCTATCCTGGCCTTATGACTGGAGCAAGTAACTTAACCTCTCAAAGTCTCAGTCCCCTCCCATCATCCCCAAATAGCTTCTTACCTCACTGGCTAGGTAACATGTAAAGTGGCATTTAAGGTAAACTTTAAATGCTAACTGCTATTATTATTTTGAAGTTTTCCTACAGAGAAAATGTTCCAGTGATGCTCTATGATACGTGACTGTGCACAGAGCAAAAACTATTTGCAGAGAAATCAAGCCCAAACCACTGACTTGGGGTGCTGCTGATGGCTTTGTAATTTCAATAAATATCTTCTCAAGGATATTTTTTGATATGTAACTAGACCCAAAAAGAAAATGCTAACAGAAGAGCAAAATCTGTTGGAAGTAAATAGGCAAGCTGGAATAACATAAGTGTATTGTTTCCATAAGGTTTAGGTGGAAAGAGGCAAAATTAAGGTAATTACATATATAATTTATATGCATATATTATGTATGTGGGTATACACAAAAAGTATACACATAAAATAAGGGAACTGCATAGAATTTAGGCATTCTGTGAGTTACAAATCCATGATTTGCCGACATCCTATTCATACAAATGGCCTCCCTGTTCCTTCTACCCTTGCCAAGGCTGCTCCTACAAAAAGCAACCAGGCTTTTCTGGACCAGAGGTACTAGGCAGATGACTGAAGTCTGGAATTATGAAATACAAAGTCTCTTTCCTTTCTGTGGTGCTCTTCACACAGGCCACTCACCTTTCTTTTCCCTTTCCTTTGTCTTTTACTGATCACAAATTTATTCATTGCTTTTTTCTCACATATACATATGAGAATATATCTAACCCCCCTTGCTACATACTTTTCCTCTTCCAAGTCCTATCCAGTTACCTCTGGGAAACTTAGCTTTCTTTCCATATATGTCTGCCTGAATCTCTTTCTTCCTTTCTCTTTTTTCCTCTCTTTGTGCCTGTTGGAAGTGAAAAGAAAAATTACCTTAAATAAGACCAAATACAAGAGTAAATACGTTTGTATCAGAGAAAAGGAAAGTCAAAAATTTTAAAGTGTAATTAGACATAAGAAAGAATGAATGTCATCAATCTGTGATGCCCTTTAAAATAGAAATCATAGGAATTGCATAAATTATCTGGCTATTTTTTCATCCTTTTTAAATAAACTGCTTTTCATCAAGTACCAAGCTCCAAGATAAAAAAGTCATTTCATATTCAGTATTTGAGTTCTTAGTATTACAACATTATTATTTCCTACCATTCTCATCAAAACTTGTAATTCAACTAAATTAGAGGTTGCATTCGCTTTGTGTGGGCTGGTATGAGAATATAATATGAATCAAAATAGCAGAATGGAGAAAGCATAGGATTAGGTGTCCAGGAATGTGGGTTCTAGACTTAGTGCTGCCATTTTACTAGTTACAAGACCATGGGAATGCCATTTCATCTCTCAGAGCCTCACTCACTTCACCTGTAAAATGGGTACATTAATTCTTGTTCCAAAACTCCACCGAGTCAAAATCAAAATGAGAACATAGATCTGAAAGCTCTTTGAAAGCATCAAAGCATGACACATGTATTATTATTATACTTAACATTGTTTCTGTGGGGAAGTGAAGTTGTCAACTGACTTAAAATTGAGTTTTTAAAAAACAATTTGTGAATTTTCTGTAACTGAAGATGCAACATATTGACTTATACCTATGATTTTAAAAAAAGTCTTCATTAGTTCATTTAATCATAGAACTGTGCAATAGCATGTAAATATGATGACATAAATAATGTTCTCCTCAGTCTCTGGTCATAGCCATATTTTATTGGTTATCTATAACCACTGCAATTGTGTTAGCAGCTTAATGGAATAATTTTACAGTCACCTGATAGTTTCAATCCCCAAATGCTATTATGTGAGTTGAGCACTCCCCTTTTATTCACCAGACTTGTCTATGACTTTTGGCTGTGCCAAAAAGATCAAAACCAGACCTAAAAAGGAAAATTTGCCAATGCTGAGGATCTGGTCTAGTGTCTAGTCTGACCAATTTAGAGTCAGAAGATCTGGATTCAATCAATTTTGCCGGTTCTGTTTGTCTGATCATGAGCAAATAAGCTGTTCTGGGACTCGGTCTGGACCTCATCTGTAAATAAGAGGGTTGTATGAAGGTCTCTAAGGTCCCTCTCAGTTCTGAGGCAATGATCCAATGATCCTGTGAATTTCTGACTAAAGGCAATTTCATCGATTCTGACATCTTTAAAATGTGTTGCTTTATAGACATATCTCATACCTGAGCCTCAGTCATTATATAATATAATTTATATATAATATATATATACACATATATAGTAGAGTCATTTCTTTCTCCCATAAGAGCATTGCCTACAAAACCTAAATCAAACCCAAACTCAAAATCCCAGGTCCTCCACCAAAGTATGTGATCCAAGTTAATCACGATACCCTGCCAGATTAATAATCTTTCCAAAATCCTGAGGATTTTTGTTTTATTTCTAAGGTTATTTTTCTGTTTAGGAACCTAAAATGATAACTGCTTGCCACATCAAGGTCAAAGTCCTCTCCCTGGCCTTTAAAGCCCCCTCTAATTTCACTCCCACCAAACTTTTCTAAACTGACTGCATACTACTCCCCAACCAGAGCTCTGGAGGTCTATTTCTGGGAGCCAAGGGGCAAGAGAGTGTGTGTACTATATGCCATCATCACTTGCTTCTTCTAGGACCTAGGACCACCCTCCCCTAAAATAGATCTGGTCCACAGCTCCAAGAGGTAGCACACTGTAGTGGGAAGGGTACTGGACTTGGAGTCATCAAGATTTGGGTTCAAATCCTACCTCAGACACTTAGTAGCTGTGTGACTTCTGTGTGACTTTGGGTAAGACATTTGACATCTCTATACCTTAGTTTTCTCATCTGTAAAATGAGGCAGTTAGACCCAGCTGTCTCCAAGATTCCTTCCAGTTCTTCATCTGCAATCCCTCTTTACTAACCTTTCCCCATGCTCCTCTCTGCCATTTTATCTTTCTTCTGCCCAAATTCCCCAAGTTTATGCATATTTTATGTTTACTAGTTCATTGGTATTATTTTGGTTAGTTTTTAATGGCATTGTTTGTATCTGTGACCCCTACCCCTCATCTGGATTCCTGGAATGCATCCCTGTGTCTTCTCTGCTCTTTCTACCTCCAGCAGTGAAGTCTTGGAGAACAAAGCGTGTCATTGAAGCCTGTTGTTTTTATCAGTCGCATTATCACAGTGGTCTGTGCCACATCATTTTGCGCTTGGTTATATTCTGTCTTGAAATGCTCTCTAATTGTTCCATGTGGGTTAGTCTGGTCTCCCCTTGAGGATAGGGGCCATGTGTAGCACTCTCTACAGCACACAACTGGGCATAACATAGATTCTGTAAATAAATATTATAAATTTGGATTAATTTATATACGTATGTATGTATACCTATGTATCTGTGCTTTTCATGTGTATACAGCTATGTGCATATATGTACATATACATGTGAGACCACATTTGAAAATCTGTGTGTGTGTGTGTGTGTGTGTGTGTATGTGCTGTACAGGTGGGTGGGAGCGTGGGTATGGGTGCTTCACACACTCTCAGCAGGAGGTGTCCTTCTTTAGGGTGGGGAAGGGGGAAGAGGAGATGTCATCAGGCCTGGACATCATGTTTTGGTTTTATTTGAGGAAAGCCTTGAGGCAAGGCTATGGTTGAATTAGTGTTGGCACTCCCTGGTATAAACTGTATGCCTGAGTTATGGCTAGCCTGCCTTCCCTTGACTTCCAGAGGCTAGCCTCTTCCTTCTGAAGAGTTTGAAGACAATGCAGGTGCTCCTACTCCCCCATTCCCAGACATGGGGAAGAATAGAATGGCCATTATTGCAGGAAGTGATCCACCTATGAAGTAGTGATCATAACTAGCTTTTATATAATGGTTTGAAGTTTGCAAAGCACTATACATTCCTAATTTCATTTGGGCAGCATACCAATTCTAAAAGTCAGGTATTATGTGTATTATAATCTATATTTTACAGACAAGGAAAATTAGTCTCAGAAAGGTTAAGTAATTTGCTAATGGTAGAAGGGAGATTCAAACTCAGGTCTTGCAGACTCTAAGTATACCATTCTATCCACTAGGGTTTACGGAGGTTACATGACTTATCAAAGATTATACAACTAGCTGGTACCACATCTGGAACTCAAACCCTGGTCCTCTGGTCTCAATCCATTAAACTACACAATCTCCCTACAATCTCTGGATTAGGAAAAGTTACCCAAATGACCAAGAGTTGAGATAATAACGATAATGATTAAAATATTATGTAGTATTTTATATCATATAATAACTATAATATAACACATATTATAATATTTATATTATATTAAATGTATTTTTATATGCTATGTATATGTTATATTATGTTATTTTATATTATTATTATTACAAGAACTAACATTCTCTCATTTGAATAATTGGGGGCATGGCTCTGTCACCAAGCCTGAGCGTGAAACAAGAAAGTCAAGGAAGATTTCAGTAGAGGATTGTCAAAACCCAATCACTGAGAGGAGATGGGGGGGAGGGTATTGGAAATAAGAGCATTTGAATCCATGAAAGTATATGTAGGAATGATAGATGGTGTCTCTTCTCTTGTCCCACTGGCACAACTCCCTTTCCTTTGTTACATAATGATAGCACTTTGAGTTGACCCAACATTCATTGATAACACTTATACACCAAGAGGGAGGGCTTTACCTTTACACTTGATCTTCGCCTCAAGAGACACGATATCAAATTTTGCATTTAGGACTTCTTCTTTAGACTTCTTTGTAATAGAGAATAAGTAGGATGGAGGAGATTGCCAAAGGTTTCTCCTGTTCCTGAGCAGTGCTGGCTTACCCCAAAGGAAGGATAGAATAGGTGGGCACAGTATAAAAGCTGCATTGTTCCCAGCTCAGTGTGATTGCATGAGCAGCTCTCAAAAGAAAGTTTACAAGGAGTTAAGTGGCATGGAGACATTGAAGTCAATTCTGGAGGCCACATACAGAGTCACTTATCATCCCATGGGCATCAAGCTTTCAGAAAATAGGAAGAAACCAATTAAATGCCTCCTCCGCCACTGCCACCAAGAGGGTTTTCTGAGAGACATTCCTTCATAATAAGGCAGTTTCTAACCAGAAAAGAAAATAATGAGTACAGATAAAAGCTTGCATGATCGAAACACTATTTTCACTCATTGCCTGGCTTCAGAACTCTCACCAAAAAACTCACTGAGCAGATGGAAAAGCAGAGGGGAATGAGGGGAAGGCAGAAGAACAAGTGA
Source organism: Notamacropus eugenii (assembly GCF_028372415.1). NCBI lineage: Eukaryota > Metazoa > Chordata > Mammalia > Diprotodontia > Macropodidae > Notamacropus > Notamacropus eugenii. The sequence continues at coordinate 338,953,431 of NC_092876.1, read as the reverse complement.
ATGTAAAACAGAACAAAACAGAACAGAAAAAGAAGGGAATAGATTGTTCTTAAAAGCAGGACTATCCCAGGGTTTCACTGTTTCTCTCCTTAATTAGTTAAGAAGATTAGCCAATATTTATATGGCACCAATGCAAAGCATTACAGGAGGTGATCCACCTATGACATAGTAATCATAACTAACACTTATATAATGCTTTGAAGTTTGTGTGCCAAGCACCGTGATAAACATTTTACAAATATTATCTCATTCGATCCTTACCACAGTCTGGGGAGGTAAGTACTATTATTATCCTCATTTTACAGAGGAAGAAACTGAGGCAGACAGCAATTAAGGGACCTATTCAGGGTCACACAGCTAGTTCATTTGTCTGAAGCTGGATTTAAACTCAAGTCTCTCATACTCCAGGCTCAGTGCTGTATCCTCTGTGCCACCTAGATGCCCACATTTATAGTGTGCTTTGTAGTTTAAAAAGTGACTTCCCTCACAATAACCCTGGAAGGTAGGTCATGAAAATAATGTTCTTACTCATTTTATAGTCAGTCAAGGAATAAGCATTAATCAAGCACCTACTATGTGCCAGACACTGCACTGGGGATACAAAAAAAGGAATAAGATAGACCTTGCCCTCCAGAATCTACAGATGAGGAAAATTAAACTTAAGTAAGGCTATAGAACCAATCGAATTAGCTCAACTCAATTCAATTCAACTCAACAAGGGTTTACCAAATACCCACCTGATAGGTACTAGAGATTTAACAACAACAATAAAAATCTGTGCTTTCAAAGAGCTTACTTCCTACTTGGGGGAAACTACACATACATAGAGAAACTAATATAAAAATGCAAAAGCAATATTAAAAAATTGGGAGGTGGGGAAGAGATGCATTTATAACTGGGGCAATCAGAAAAGGCTACTTAGTGGAGATGTCACTTGAGTTTGGAAGGGAATTCGGCATTCCAAGAGTTGGAGGGAGAGAGGGGGATCATTTGAGACATGGGCAAGCCCCAGGCAGAAGTAGAAAGATGGGAGAAGGACTCTCATACACACTTAATAACGTAGGCTACACTGGCCAAAATGTCAGATGTACAGGAGTGTGAGCATGTCATCTATTTGGAGAGATAAGAAGGAGCCAACAATGAGGGACTTTAAATACCAAGCCAAGCAGTGAGCATATTGTATCCCTGAGGAAGTTGGGAATCACTAAAGCTTCTTGAGCAGGGGAGTGATACGTTTAGGAATATAAATTTCATTCAGAACAAGGTTTTCAGACTCCAAATTCAATGTACTCTCCACTATACCACCTCATCTTCATCATTATCCTTATTTCTGGAGTAGTTGTGTGGGCAATGGAAGATACCAAAATGGTACCCTAGAACAGAGAATTCTTTACCTTTTGGCATTCTGGTAAATCAACCTAAGGACCTCTTTTCAGAACAATGATTTTTAAATGTGCAAAATGAAATCCATTATATTATATTAGTCAATTATATTAAACTATCATTATCAAATTTTTTAAAAGTCATTGGACCCCAGATTCAGTGCCCCCACCCTATAGGAATATAAAGCAGTTTGACCCTGTCTCACCCCATCCCCTCCAAACTTACTTATTCAGCCAACTCTAATGAACATCTCAGAAGAGAACTCACTCTGAGGCTCATGGGCTATGGTGTAAATCCCAACTAAGACAAAAAGATTAAGGGAGATGATGAAGACAGAAACGGAAAACATGAAAGGACAAATTCAAAGTTCAGTCATTAAAGAGAAAGATTGGAGTTTATTTGAGGGCCGCTTTGCCATTTTTCTCAATGACGTCAGATTGGCAGGACTCTGGTGCGATAGACATTAGTCCTGGTGGCAAAACTTATTCAGATTGATCTGGGTCCAAGTTTATAGCTTGGGGAATGGAGAAAAGGCTCCTGCAAACCAGTCAGTAAGGTGGACTTGAGTCCCCCCAAATCACAAGATCTTAGATTTAGAGCTGGAAGGGACTTTAGAAAGTATCCAATTCCCTCATTTTACAGATGAGGAAAGTAAGGCTGAGAGAGGGTAAGTGATATGGCAGATAGTAATTATTAGAGGCAGCATGTGAACCTGGGCCAAGTCATCTGACTCCCACACAATGGCTCTTTCTATCATATTGTGTTACCTAGAATCGAGATTCAGAGACGTAAGACTGTAGATTTAAGGCTAGAAGGAACAGAGAACATCTGCTCATCATTTTAGAGATGAGAAAACTGAATTCCAAAGGAACTTCCCATCTAACAGAAGAGTCATGGTAGCCCTTTCTTTTGAGGACTGACAAAGAAATGGTGGCAAGGAGGGAAAAGTTTATAGCACACTTGAAAGAAGACTAGACCCAAGAGAAAATGAAGTTGTAAGGAATGGAGGTATTGAAAAAAATATTCACATAACTCAGAGATTTAGATTCTACCATGTTCTGTTCTCAAAGAGAAAAGAGTCTAACTTTCATTTGCACAGCTTGCTCTTCCAGTGATGAGAATCTGAATTATACTTTTTCTTCCAAGTAATCTACCACTCAACCTAAGTTTGGAGCCCATACATTAGGTTTCTGGTTCACTCACTCGCTCCTATCATCTAGTATTACATACAGACAGATCTAATAAAGGCCTCTTGTTAAACTTTAACTAAGAAAGTGATGTGGACAAGGGCTCTGCCTCCCACAAATACAAGAGGACATCTCCACCCATTGCATTTGGTTTTATAGCACTGTAGGCCTCAAGATAGCCTTTCTAAGAACACCTGTAAGACAAATTGACCTAGAAATGTGAAAATGACTGTGGGAAAAACTCTCTTTTTTCAAAAATCTTTTTTTCTAGTAAGGGCAAAAATATATATGGAAAAACAATCCACTCAGAAATAAGTTCTTAAGCATAAACAGTCAATACAACCCAGTTCATCTAAGGAACACTTTTCTTTTTAGTGGAGACTAAGGAGTGTGTGGGTCCCTGAAAGACTGAGAAGAAACATATACATGGGTTAGAACATTGATAGCTCCTAAAAGAATCTTACATTAAGTTGATCCCAATTTTTTTAGAATTCTGCTCATGCTTTAAGGAATTTTAGGAAGCAAGTACTCCTCCTTCTCTGTCTAAGCAGAACTGGTCTGAGGTATAGACACACTTAATAGAGATTCAGGCTAGCCAGATGTTTTAATGAGGTTAGCAAAGACCCCCATTTGGGTTCTTAGACACACTTAGTTGGATCCTTCTTAACTCCTTCCCTCCACCCTGCCCTCAGAGTCCCAGGGAAGACACTACACAGAGGGGAGAAATAGAGAGGAGTCCTCCTAGGGAAAAGGAAGGTGCCCATAGAGCCATACATCAAACCACTCCTCTACCACTAACTTCTCTCCCTGCTCCCCGTAAATATACTGTGTATTTATCATGTGTCCTGCTGTAAATATTTAGGTAACCATAATTGCAGTAGGTTGCAGGAATTATCTTATTCTGTGTTATGTGAGGTTCATTGAATCTCATGCAGATTTATGCAAAATAATATGCAAATCACAGAGCCCCGGCCCTTTTCTTAACAGGACTACAGCATTGCTCCTCGGTGGCACCTGGGACCTGGGGATCCTTTCTCCACTTACGTTTAGCGCACAGCCTGGGACTTGTCCCTGCAGCCTCACCGGGTTAGCCGTGCCGCCGTTGGGACCTCCCGCCTGGACTCCCACCACCCACTCCTCTTGGGACTGCCCCGGCAGGGCTGGTGTGGGTGCAGCCACATGCCTGGTGGGAAACATGCTCCAGGCAGAGCCTGCCCCTCCTGGGCTGTGGGCTCGTCCGGTGGGCTCCCCTGTTCCGTGGGTCCCCTGTTATGTCTCTGGGTGCAATTTGAGGTTTTCCTCTACAAAGCTTGACATGGTATAGGTGCTGGGGACCAGAGACAGGCTACATGGCCCAACACGCCCTCAGCACCATCATCCCACCCCATCCAGGTCCAGGGTTCCACTCTAGTGAGGGGCAGAGCGGGAGGGTGGGTCAGTGAGATGAAGAGGAGATTTCTGAGGTCTTCGTCCTCCCTCTTCATGTTAACCTTCCTGAAGCTAGGGGACAGTCCATCACTCTGACCAAGCCTGCCTCCTCTCATATAGTGGGAAAGAATGCGAAAAGGGGTTGTGGTGTAGTAGAGGAAATGCCATGAGGGCAGAGCAGAAGAAGGGCTTAGCCTAGCCTTACCAAAAGTTTGCCAAAATCATTCAGCCATAGAAAATCTATTTGCATCAATCCACCTGTATTTTCTAGTATCCCTCTTCTGCCTCCCCTTGTATCCAGATCCCTGTGTTTAGAGCTCCCCCTGCCATTGTCTCTTAGCTTCAAATATACTCAAAGACATCCACCTCTTCCTCTCTACCCACTCCCTGCCCTCAGAACCCCAAGAAAGACTCTCCACAGAAGGGAAAGGCAGAGATGCATCCTGCCTCCCAAGGAAAACTCAACTAGGAGGAGGGGAGAGGCAAAGGTCACTCATTTAATCCCATTTCCTCATTTTATGGACTCGTTGCTTTGTTTTCACTAGCTCAGGCCTTGTTTCTTTTAGGTTCAGCACTCATTTCCATGGCTAGGTTAGTGGGGGGTGTTCCCATGTGTTTCCAAAAGTTTACACTTCAGCTGTCTCACAGGCTTATTGTGAGGATGAGAAACCAAGTGCGGTGTCCAGTGCCCTGAGCTTTGCAGAGGCATGTATCCCTCGAAGCAAAGGCCCATGCTCTAGAATCGCACCTGGCTCAAGAAAGAACCCTGGGGGGTTGTACTTGACCAAGAATCCAGGGGTGCACAGCGATATGGGCATTTGCATGACTGAGAAGAATCGCTGATGTCTTGTTTGCACATGTCACTTACTTGAATATGTTCCAATAAAATGATTCGAAAGCAGGCTGTTGCTATAAAGTGATTTATAAATCCTTCCTGGTGAGGACTGAGGCCCTTGACCTACAGAGCAGCCACCACCCCCGCCCCACTCCCATCATGCTTCCCTGGAGGACCTGACCTGGCTGGAGTGGGAGGTATCAGGGAATGGGCTGAGCTCAATGTGGGCGATGGTCACAGCAAATGGCCTCTCAGAGGCAGCACTTTCCTCTCCCGTTGCCTAGAAACAGTTTACATTCTAGGTGGAAATTACCATATGGAGCCAGTGATTTTTTTTTTTCTTTTTTTGATGCAGACACAGGGTTATAGACCTGCTCTGTCATGGAGCAGATAAGAGAGAGGAGGAGGAGGAGAGAGGGAAAGGCAAAGATTTCATGTTCTATTCAAAAATAATTCTTAGTAAATGCCCACGTTAGCTGATTGAGTGGTGGAACTGCACCCTTTAAACAATCATAGATTAGGAGCTGGAAGGAATTTTAGAGACCATTTAGTCCAAGCCTCTCATTTTATAGGTATGGAAACTGAAGGCCACGGGAGGGGGCGGGCAGGGAATAGATTTCCAAAGGTCAAGCAGCCTCAGGTGGCAGATATACCACAGCCCAAGCCTACCCCCAGACTGGTGTCAGACAATAAGAAAGAGAACCATATTTCCAAAAATAGCTATCCAGAGATGTCTTCTGTTCTTGATCCTTTTCTACCTCCCAAGAGATGGTCAGGACACCAGGTCCAACCCTGATTGGTTCACATCTTTGAGTCAGATATTAGTTGCGTGACCTGGGGCAAGTCACCTATCTTCTCAATGACTTAAGAGGAGGAGTTTTGTCACTGGGAGTTCCCTATGCCAGTGAAATGACCTATCTTTTTCCTCCCTTCCAAAAAAAAAAAATCTACCCCTATTTCAGCAAGTAATTCAGCAAGTGAACAGTTGTCAGCCCTTGGCATTTTTTTCTGTTCAGAACAGAGTTCAGGGCAATATCAGAAATGAGGGATTACTAGAAACCCCATGAACACAGTTATCCTGTCTTTATACATTCCCATTTGGATCATGGGGGATTCCCAAATGGAGATAAAAGAGGGGAAAGAAGGGAAACTGAGGTTCATATATATAGACTGACTTTGCAAGTAACACAATTGTTACCTTAGATGAGCAAGGGCTAGGGTCAAGGTGTCCAGATTCCCAGACCAGTGCTTTTCCTAAAACATAGACTTGTCTTTAGCCTGGAATATGGCCTGCAGTTCTTATCATCACCCACGCTAATTTAGCTTGGTGGAACATTTTCTGTCTGTCCAGTGTGTGCCAAGGCAGCCCCCATCTGTTCCTGTGCCCTCTTCTCATGAGTTTTGAGTATCTTCTCACCATGGGTGGGCTTGGAGGGTGTCATACTTGATGAATCCATCAGCACACAGAAATATGGGGCTATAACAGCAGTGCCAACCACGTACACAGGGCCAGGACTTACTTAGCCATGTAGGGCATGGTGTGCTAATAAGGCCAGATGTAATTCTCTTTTAGATTGCTTAGATTTGCTCCATTCCACAGCAGTATACTGGACACACACACACACACACACACACACACACATACACACACACACACACACACACACACACACACACACCAGCCCACAGCTATCCATCTCACCAACTTATGTTATTGGTCTTCCAGTAACTCGTACGGACGCACTCAAAATTCACAGCTATCTTATACCAGAGAATCATGGACATGGTCTCTATATCCCTTCCCCCACCCAAAACTAAAGTGTGCTAATTTGTGTAATAAAAATGGCAAACGTTTACATGGCACTTGAAGGTTTATACCAACCCAGTTAACCCAGTGAGGTAGTACAAGCCTTAGAATCCCAGTTTTACAAATAAGGAGATCTAAGACCCACAGAACTTAAGTGACTTGCTAATAATCACACAATTTATAAGCACCACACTTGGATTCAGTCCCAGATCACCAACCGGGACTTATTCCACTGGGATAAGTCTCTCTGTCACCAGTCACCATCATTCCTTGGTCAATCATGTGCCTGAGGTCCCAGAGGGAATAAATGACCCAGACTCAGACCTTACTCTTGGTATGACCCCAGTCTAAGACAAACAATGGTATGGACAGGGATAGAGCATGTAGAGATGATCAAATGAAACACCAGATACATCGATAGGCAATAGAAATATGCACATGTTACACATGAATTAACCAAGTTCAGAGTCATTGCATTTGTGGGGTGAAGAACAAAACTGAGAACATTAACGTACAGGCCACTTAGGATGATTGCTTGAGAGCTGGAAGGAAACAGAAGTGTCATCTGATCCAACACTTCTTTTTACAGACAGGAGAAGTGAGTTACCCAAGATCACTGAGTTAGAAAGTTAGTAAATTGGAACCCAGACCCTCTGACTCTAAATCCAATGCCATTCCGGCTGTACTTAGGATTGTGTGTTCTTCCTTCGTTGCCGAAGAAGACCATGACATCAGAGAAATGATGACATGACTTGCACTTGACTTTGTTTTGAGTGAGGGAGGGTTGTGCAGGTCACCAGCCTCACTTCTCCTCCAGAGCCATCTGAATCCAGTGATCATATATTCATCAGGATGACTGGAGATGACCCAGGATGAGGCAATTGGGGTTAATTGACTTGCCCAAGGTCACACAGCTAGTGAGTGTCAAGTGTCTGAGGTGACATTTGAACTCAGGTCCTCCTGACTCCAGTACTGATGCTCTATCCACTGTACTACCTAGCTGCCCCACTTAGGGTTAGTTACAATTTACTCATCTCCATTTCCCACCTACCCACCATATGCCCATTCTTATAGATGCAGGCTAGGTATATGAGGGAGGACTCACTGGCCAACCAGGGGCCCTACAAGGCAACAGTCCAGGACACTAGAATCTGAGCATGCCCCCAAATGCTTCCAGGGGTATTCATAACTTAGACATGCCTACTTAGCAGACTGGTTTAGCTCAAAGAACTACAGAGACAGACAGACAGTCATGCCAAGTCTGACCCTGTTTCAGGAATTGAGTTCTTCCCATTTTAATTGGCTGCCTCCCTATCTTATTTCCACTTGATTAGGTTACATACAAGTCTCCTTAGGGCTATGTAACAAGGTTTGGTCTCCAATGAATTCTAGGCCCCCAAGCAATTTGAGTTCCTCTGATTACTAAGAACAGGGCCTTAACTATTTTTATTGGCAACCCTGCTGGTGATAAGCACATCCTCTCTTAAGAATGATAGATAGTGTTTAGAGATCAGTCTCCAAGCCATATCTGAGTTGGCAGAGTACAATGCCAGCCCAACTGGATGATTTCAGAGGTATTGTTCCCTCTATCCCTCACTATAGCCCCCCCCCCAAATAATAAATCCACTTACTTCTCTTTCCAACTAGTCTGTACCAGTGTCTGATATTCTGAACTGTCCCATCCTCTGTACTGCAACCAGAAGACCCAGGGAAATGGAAAATTTCCTCGGGAAAGGACCCGGATCCCTTTTAGTCATTTAGCCCAGATTAATTGATGAGATGACTTAGCAGTTGTTTACCAAGCTAGCAAGAGTAGGTCCATTTGGATGGAGGGCCTATATGGGGAGCCCCGTGGCAGGGGCTCAGTCAGTGACATGAGGCCCCAGGCACCTAGGACTGAGCACTGAAAAGAGATGGAGGTTGTAGGAGTAGAATGGGAGGCACCAATGACAGTTTTTAACAACTTCATGATTTTGCCTTGGAAAGAATACTGAAACAGGAGGCAGGAGAACATTCAGCTTCTTCTCTACCACTTAGTGCCGAGGTGGGTGGTGAGTTACATAAGCTCTCTGGGTCTCAGATGCCTCCACAGAGGATCAATAAAAGCCTGAAAAGGGGGGCAGTCAGCTGCCCAGTGGGGACCCAGTCCCAGTAAGGGTAGCATTCAACAACAGAACCCAGAAGAGGATGCTACAAAAGGACCATAGATTTAGAGTTAAAAGAAACCACAACAGTCATCCAGCCCAACCCCTTCATTTTACAGATGAGGAAACTGAGGCCCAGAGATTAAGTGACTTGCCCAACCATAGGATTAAAGAGGTTACCTAAGTCTCATTTTACAGATAAGGAAACTGAGGCCTAGGGAGTTGAAATGGCTTAATCAATGTCATATATCTCTAGGGTGTCAAATTTTTAGAGGTAGAAGAGACTTGAAGGGATCATCTGGTCCAGGCCACTCTCTTCAAAACTAAACCACATGACCCAAGGCAAGTCATTTAATCTCCTTTGGCTTCAGTTTTCCTATTTGTAAAATGAAGAGTTTGGACGGCTTAGTCTTAGGAGTTCCTTCCAGCTCATATCCATGGTTCTGTGATGTCTTGGGATACCTTCCGACTCAAAGATCATTGCTTCTAAATATGAAGCCTCAGAGGAGCAAGGAAACTTCCAACTTAAAGATCCAATCCTATGGTGCTTTGGGAAGGGAAAACATATCTGGAGGGCAGTCTTTCTCCTTTTATCTTCCTAAATGGAAGTGGTTCCTAAATAAGGTTGGCAGGACTAAATGTACATCCTAGGCAGGATAGACATTGCTTGTTGACTGTCAGATGAAAGCTAAGACACATGAAGGGTTTACCCCAAACTGTACATGGCCAGGCTTTGCAAAATGAGTATATTTCCAACCAGTCAAGACAGAACATGAAATAGAACTAATGGGCAAAACTAGGACTGATGGTGAGGGGGCAGGTAGATTGGAACTGTGCCTTCATCCTTTTTTCCATAGCACACTGAAGCAGAAATCAGCTGGTTACAAGAGCAGGCGAAGGGCGCTGTGGTTGCCACCAACGAGGCTTCCATAGGGACTTTGTTTCTCCCTGTTTACCACAGTCCCAGACTGCGCTAGGAGGTGGTGACAATGATAAGACAATGAGACATTCTGACTGGGGTAGTTGGTTGGGAGAGAAAGGTTAGCTTTGGCTATTTCCCCCAAGGCTAAAGGACTGAGTTTGTAGGCACCCTTTCTCAGAGTTCCCAGTATCCTAAGTATAGGTAAACTACAAAGCCCAGTACTTTAGGAGTTGTTATTTCACGACTTTTAGCTAAATATGCTAATTCACACAGCAACATCCTAAGCTCAGATGTGGTTACTCATAAACCACTTGATTAAAATTTCCCCTTACATTTATTTGCCACTTAATACTTTTTTAGTACATTCTCATTTAATCCACATAGTTACCTCATGAGATAGGCAAGGCAGGTTTAAATACATCCATTTTACAGATGGGGAAAGATAGATAGATAGATAGATAGATAGATAGATAGATAGATAGATAGATAGATAGATAGATAGATAGATAGATAGCCAGGTAGATAGATAGATAGCCAGGTAGATAGATAAATGATATATAGATGATAGGCAAGGGAAGAGAGAGAGAGAGAGAGAATAGGCAGGCAGGTATACATATGATAAATAGGTAGGTAGGTAGAGAGATACATACATACATATATACATACATAGACAGACAGATAGATAGACAGGACAGATGTGATAAATGAGACAGGGAGAAAAGGAGAGAGAGCTTTCATTAAGCACTCTCTGTGCTAATCTGACTGCACAGAAATATTAAGTAAGCAAAGGCAGTGTCAGACCAGGACTAGAACTTGGGTCTCCTGACTCTCTACCCCAGGTCATTCAGAACCAGAAAAGTTAGAGCATAGAACTAGAAATGCAAACTCAGTTTCATGTTCACCCAACTCAGGCATTAGAAAGGCAAACCTGTTAGAAAACAATCCAGTAAGTTCCAAAGGAAAATAAAATTAACTTTTGCAGTATATATGATATTGCTCCATTTAATTAGCATAGATCACTGAAAGCCAACTATATTTCAAAATGTGTCACAGAATGAGTGGGTTCTGTTGCCTGATAGCCAATGAATCATGTCATCAGGCATCTGAGCACACTGAAGTGCTCAGAAATCACACAGACAGAATCCAGAGTCACATCTGCATGAGTTGATGTCTCCAAGAAAAACTCATAATTATTATATTTCCGTAGTGCTTTGAAGTCCACCAAACACATTTCCATGTCTTACTTGAGCCTCCCAACAACTCTATGAGCTAAGTTATCACCATTCCCATTTTTCAGTCAAAGAAATATAGGCTTAGGGAGATTGACTTTTCCAGAATGACAAGACTAGTTAATATCAAAGATGAGATATGAACCTGAGTCTTCCTGACTCCACTCAGCCACACTGCCCAACATCAGCACCCTACTTGCATTTGACAGACCAACAGCTTGTATTAATAGTCATGCAACCACAAGGTTTATCAATTTCCTGTCTAGTCCTGGCTTCATGTGCTTCTTCAGACTGTTAACACTTGGGAATCACAGAATTCTAGGGCTAGAAGGGACCCAAGGGCTCATCTAATCCAACATTATTGTATACAAAGTAAGAAACTGAGGCCCAGGGAAATAAAGTGGTTTGCCAAAGGCCACACAGCTAGGAACATTGGGACTTGAACTTTTGTCCTCAAAAGCCAGGTCAGGCTTTTTTCACTCTGCTGTATTGCAATCAGGCCTGCTGCTGCCTGTATTATCCAACCCAACAATATGGTTGAACTACCTGCCAGGCATAGATTATCAGAGGGATTTGTGTTGAGTTTCAGATTGGACTACATGACTTCCAAGGGTTTCTCCCAGCTCTGAGATTCAATGATGGGGTAACTGATGAGTTAATTGAATGTCAACCTGAACCAGACATTATTAGGAAAGGACATCTCCTTGGAAGGTGGGATTGGGAGGGGACATTAATGTGATCCTCGAACACATACCAACTCACGTGACAGTAATATAACAGCCTGGAAGTGGGCTAGGAAGCAGGTAGGGCCAGCCAGGGATTAAACATTGATCGAATGAGTTAATATTTTAAAGTACTTAGCACAGTGCCTGTTATATAAATGCTAGCTATCGTTATCACTATTATTAATATGAGCTATAAATAATTCCCCTTTGAATAACAGAAAGTTGAATGTCCAAAGGGTAATAAAGTATTCTGGGATGAAAGGTTCTGTGAGGCAATGCATTGTAGCTAGATTGGCAGGCCTTAAGTACATTGCCCCAGTGCGTTACTGAAAACCACTATTTTTATGTCTTAATTTAAAATGACAAAGGACAAATCAAGTTGAGAAATAATGTGGCATGGGGGGAGAGGTCAGAGGGTGGGCTATCATCAGGAGAACAAACCTAGTGGGTGTAAAAACCCTCATCTGTTGTTTTCCACGCTGCTTCTAATGTTGGAGCCAAGGCTTAATAGCAGTTCCTCCTACCCTAGCCAAATACTAGTTGCCATATAACAAAAGAAACAGAAGCCAAATTCTCCTGTCTTGAGGCATTTACTAGCAGCATGGTCTAATGGAGAGAGTGAGGTATTGGAAGTTAGAAGAACATAGGTTCAAATCCCAGCTTTGCTGCTTGACTTGGGTGAAGTTTACCATTGTGAACCTCTATTTCCTCAACTATATCAAGTAAGGGAGTGGAATTAAAGAATTTCTATGGTCCTTTCTAATTCTATATTAAGAATTCTTAACATTACATACATGGACCCTCAGGAGGTCTACAAGTAGATTTTTTCGGAGGGGGGCATGAACTTTATAACCTTATGCATTTTATTTTGTGCTTTTATAAATATTACTCTGAGAAGGGATCCATAGGCTTCACCAGACTGCCAAAGGGGTTTGTGACACCCCACAAAAGTTTAAGAACCCCAGCTCTAAATATTATGATCTAATAGATCTACATACATTGAGACAGATGATAATTTATAGCAGGGAAAGCAAAATAGTAATTTCTCTCTAATTCCCCTGAGAGCTCCCCAGTTCATCAGAGACAGCATCCTGGAGAAGCTGACACTCATTAGCAGCAATCTGAAAATTTTCTGCTCCAGAGCATCAGGTCTGTCAAAGCATGACAGCCCTCAGGCTATAATATTTGCCCTGGCCCCAAGTAGTTCTAGACCAGCACACCCAAACTATGATTTCTCTTGAATAGCCTCTGCTTTCAATCCCAAGAAAACTCCACAAAAAGGGGAAAGAGGAGAAAAATAGTCATCTCTTAGCAAGATCATCATAATGTCCCTAACCTAGCAAGGTAAATTCATAGAATCATAGACATAGGGACTCAGAGGTCATCAGTCATTTAGGGCAGCAAGGCAGCACAGTAGATAGAGTGTACAGCCTAGAATAAGGGAGACCCCAGTTCAAATCCTGCTGCAGTCAGGTGTGTGAACCTGAACAAGTCAATTAACCTCTCTCAACTTCACTTTCCTCATCTGCAAAAAGACAAGTGGGAACTCAATAGTCTCCAAGGTCCTCTCATCTCTAAGTCTATGATTCTATAATTCCAACACCCCATCTTACAGAATGAGAAACTGAGACCCAAGGATGTGAAGTGATTGATCCAGGCTACCCATGCAGGAAACTTTAGAGGTAGCATTTGAACTCAGATCCTCTAACTCTCAAGCCAATGTCTTTCCTTGTTTATAGTTCTCAAGTCAATACTTCACTGGCATCGGCTGTCCATTCAAAGTTCATCTGATACATTGGCTTATTTCCATTATCCCTGCTACTGACAGTTCCATCAGCCCTCTTATGTAAACTTTAGATCCTGGCCCTGGGGCAGTGCCAGTGTCCATGGCTGTTCAGGAGTACATGATGAGAGAAATCTTTGTCTTTCCCAAAGCCTTTTCTTGATTATATTGAACAATCTGTCACAGGACTACTGCTGGCTCGGGATCAACCTCTAAGGATCCTTGGACTTGCCCTTTCCCAAGACTAAGCTAAGCCTGCCTGGGCTCTAGAAAACCACATGAGGAAAAGATAAATACATGTGTGTATATGCACATAAGTATGCATGTATATGTGTGTATTATATATACATATATAGTATGTATATATGTATATATATTTACTATATATATGTATGTGTGGTACATGTGGGAAGGAGCTGAAGAGGAGGATTTGTGGTTGTTCGGGATTTTTTAGTTGTGTCCAGCTTTTTGTGGCCCTATTTGGAGTATTCTTGGCAGAGATACTGGCATGGTTCGCCATTTCCTTCTACAACTCATTTTATAGATAAGGAAAATGAGGCAAAAAAGGTTAAGTGACTTGCCCAAGGCCACATGACTAATAGGTGTCCGAGGTCAGATTTGAACTTAGGAAGGTGCCTTCTTGACTTCAGATTCAGTGCTTTATCCCCTGAGCCACCTAGCTGCATATCTATTTATCCATCCAGCTATAATCCACCTAATGAACACATCAACACATTAAAATCAGATAGGAACTACATTTTAATCTGATGCAGGACACACTTGGGAGTGATGAACATCTGGCCTGTGAGCTGCATATCTGAAACCACTGACTCCTCAAACTTAGCACAGAATTACCCCCACCCTATACTCCTAGAGATGCTCCATCTACAGGGCGAACCCACCAGTAGGCCCTGCTACAGAACAGTTATTGACCAAGACTCAAGGGGAGAAGCTGGACACTGTGTCATGACCCGTGGCTGCTATAACAAATACTTCCAGGGTGCCTAGGAGGGCATGACTTGTTCTGTTCTCGCCCTCCAGAATTTTGAAGTTCTCTCGGGAAGCCGAGACAAACAGGATTGACCGTGGATTGACCACTAGACTTGGAGTCAAGAAGAACTGAGTTTGAATCGTGCCTCAGATGTGACCCTAAGCATGTCACTTAACTACTTGGACTTCAGTTTTCTCATCTATAAAATAGATTTTGACCTACAACGGTCCTTCCAGATCTAAATCTCAGGTCCCATGGTCCAATGAATTGATGTGACTTGCTACAGATATAGAGTCAGGTTGTAGCGGGGTTTTTTCCTGTAGCTCTTCATTAAGTTTTGCACAGGAAAAACCCACATTCCAGCCCAATGGACAGCAGTCCACTTAACCACAGCCAGCCTGCACATTCAGGTCAAGTAGCGCTGAATAGGAAAATACAGCTTTTTTTATTACTATTCTTTTAAAATAACTCTGGAGTAGGAATCAGTCTTGTCTTGGGTTAGCTACTAACCTGACTGGATGACTTTTGACATTTCTGAGCCTCCGGGTTTTTGGGGGTTTTTTGTTTTGTTTTGTTTTTTGTAAAATGAGAAGATTAAAATAGATTGTCTTTAAGGTCTTTACCATTTTAACATTCTATAATTCCCCCTCCTACGGCATCAAAGTAGAGAGAGCTCTAGACCTAGAAGTCAGAAAGACTCAGGAAGACACCTCTTTAATTCATTTCCTCAATACATTACAACAGATTCAATAGTAAACATGTGTGCAGAGTACTGCCAGGTCATAAGAGAGATATAAAGTTTAGATAAGAAACACTCCTTCATGGAGTTCATAGTGTAGTAGGGAGAGGAAGTGAGATGCATATTATATATAAGGCAGTCTGATGTTGGTCCTTCATTCTTGAAGAGGACCAAAATGACATTACCATGATAAACTCAAATTTCAGTGTGTCCAATTGTGACTGATTAGACCAATGTGAGCTCAGAATGCTCTACCACAGGTCAAGCACAAATAGTCCATGTGAACATTTGAGATGAATACTCTAAGTTCTGTCTTCTTTTCATTGAGTTTGAGTCAATGGGACGATTGTCATTACTTCCTGAGTTATGGGTAGCTGAGAAAAAACAAGGCTAATTCGTCCTTTATCTGACAATTATACTCTTTAAATAAAAGTTGTCCTTATTTACAACATCATAAACATTTCAGTATTCAAATTCTTAAATAAGGACATAATATTGAGAAAGACCTTCAATATTGAGTGAATCCCCTGTGACAACTTTATGGCAAGATATAGCTGAAGTCATACAGTATAGACAGGCATGAACAAGGAATGTCTTTCACTTTTTTTTGTATCTCCAGGTTAGTACAATATCTAGTACGTAGTAGACACTTAACAGATGCTAGTTGACTGACTGTCATCTGCATGTCATCTGGAACAGACAAAATCCATGGATCACAGATCCATTTGAGTATTGTGCATGGAGCAAGAGCAAAAGAAATAAAAGCAATTTAGGATAGTTTGCTACTTTTTCTCACTAAATATCAACTACCATTGTTCACTGTTTAATTGTTCACTGTGAGTTTACTGCTCAGGTCTGAGAAGAACTCACCCCTAGCTCTTTTCTTAAAATTGAAGACCTTCTAGTTTCACATTTCTTTGGTTTCAGAAAAGCTGAGGCAGAGTGTGGTGGGAAAGCATCTTATTTCAGTTTGCTTCTCCCCCCTTGACTTTTCCAGTATTCAACAGCAACAGAAAAACTGTCCACTTTGCCTTATCACCAATAAAGCCCATGTCTGCTTAGCACTGTTAGTACAGTTTGGAACATCCCCTTCCAAACCATCCCTTTTAACAAGAGATGATAATTTTCTTATTTTTTTCATGTTTCTTTTTCATTCTACAGCAAAAACAAGACAAAATGAAAGCAAAAGAATTTCCATTTTTTCCCGTCTGTGTCAATCCTGACTCCTTCCAATCAGGAAAAATTACCCATAATCACAAACTTTGTGTCTCTCCAGCTACTTTTTCCAATCTGATCTCCTAACTTTTGTTTTAAAGTTATTTTGCATCGAATAGCTTAAGGATATACAATGACTAGCTGGGAGAACTTTTGTCAAGCCTCTTAAAGGGATTTTGTCTTGCTTTTTTCTCATGCTCAAATGCATTTTAGAAATATGTTTTTTAAGTAGAGTTACTCATACTTGGTAACAACAAAGGGAATTGGGGAATGTGAAAAGCAGAGAGAAAATATTCCAAATAGCATGAAAAATTTATGTCCTACTTACATATTCTTGACTTGAGGGGTCTTACATATTAAAGTGCCTTTTAAGATAAGATATTGAAGGATAAAGCTGAACAGAAATGAGCTAATGGCAGATGGAGTGAATGTTTGGGGACACAGGGGTTGAGCATATTTCAGAATTTTGGCTCCAAACTTTCAGCAGCTGGAGTAAAAAGGGAAACACATCAAGTTATGTAGTTCTAATTTTCTGGCAAGAGAAATTACGCATTGTATTTTATTACAAACAGTCTGAGTTGCAGGGTTTTGTATCCATTCCTCTTATCCAAACTACCTTCTTTGACCAGTGCGAGCTGTGCTTGAATAGCCATGAGTTCATTTAATTCAATGATCATTTTTAGAGTACCTTCTATGTGCAAGGTTCTATATTAGATACTGGGGATGCAGAGACAAAAATGAAACGATCTCTGCTTCAAGAAGTTTACATTTTAGTAGAAGGATACAACCTGTTCACAAGCAATTAAATACAAAATAATTTGAAGAGGAAAACAGCCCTAACTCATGGGCAGATCAGGAAAGGTTTCCTAGATGAGGTAGCACCAGGAGTGAGTATTGACAGTAACTAGGGCTACTTTCTAAGAGGCAAAAGTGAGGAAGGAGTGCATTCCACACAAGGGTCAGAGGCAGGTCATAGAATGTTGAGTTTGGGGAATAACTGATTGGTCAGATCGACCGAAACAAAGAATGCATACAAGAAAAAAATATGAAATTACTCTGCTAAGGTAGAGTTGTGGAAGGCTTTAAATGCCCAACAGAAGAGTTTGTGTTTTATTCTAGAGGTATTAGGGAGCTACTCAAGATTTTTGAGCAGTAAAGTGTCATGGTCTGGCATGTGTTTTTAGGAATATTAATTTGGCAGAAGTACAGAAGCCAAATTAGAAAGGGAGGAGACCAGAAGCAAGAATTCCAACTGGCAATAATTCAGGCTAGAGGGGTTTATGGCTTGAACTAAGATGGTAGTTTTTAGATGGAAAGAAAGGATCAGTTAATCAATATTAAGGGCCTGCTATGGGCCAGGCACTGGAGACACAAGAGACACTGAAGAGGTAGAATTGACAAGACTTGGCAACTTTGGCTGGGGGAAAGGATAGATGAGGAAGAGGAAAAGGAAAGTCAAAGATGCCTCTAAAATTGTGAAAATAGGTAGTGATATTCTCAACAGAAATAAAGAAGTTAGGTAGAATATTGAGTGTAGGAGGGAAATAAGGAGCTCCATTTTGGAAACGTTGAGTTTGAGATGCCAACTGGACATCCAGGGAGAGATTGACAATGTAGGGCTGGAATTTAGGAGAGAAATTAGGGCTGATAGTGCAGATTTAGATGTCATCTATGTAGAAATTTTAGTTTGGGAGTTGATTATACCTCTCAGAGAATGTAAAGAAATAAGAGAAAACTCGGGATGGACCCTGGGGACACACACATGCATAGTAAAATGGGAGAGGGGTGATAATGCAACAGAGAAGACTAAGAAATATAGATAGATAGAAGGAGAATAAATGTCATGGAAGCCAAGAGAGGTAAAGGTGCCCAACAAGAAGGAATAAACTCTTCCTCCGCAGTGTTCAACTCTTCAGAGAGGTCAACTAGAATGAGAACTGAGAAAAGACCATTAAATTTAATAGTTAAGCAATAGTTATTACCCTTGAGGAGAGCAGTTTCAATAGAATGGTGGAACTGGAAGTCAAATTTTAAAGATGTGAAATGATTAGAAATGAAGAAATGGAGAAAGTAGAGTATAGAGGACCCTTTCTCTGAGTATGGCATCTGATGATGGAGGATGGGAAAAAAAGACATGGTCTCAGATTAACTATGCACATCATAGCAACTTGGCTCCATTCTGGTGTGGGCTTTCTGTGTTTGCTTTGTAAATCTTTAATTATAGTTTTTCAATCAAAAGAAAATGCCGGCAGGGACTACCTTGACTCCTTAAACAAATGCTTCACTTCCTGGGGGAAAATTCTCAGTGCCATTTCTTCACAAAGCAGAGAACACAGTCTTTTAAAAAGGAGGGGTTCCATGTACAAACTATGAGTGAAAGAGATGGTAAAAGATTGATTTCTTCCTCTTTCCTAAAAGAATAATAGTGTCAAAAATTTGAAGATATATAATGAAGGTTAATCAGAATACCTTTAAACCTGGAAGCTCTGGTGCTGGAATGAAGGCTAAAAATCCTAGGCACACTCCCAAAGTCTGATCCCAATGACTCTCCAAGATAGCTATACATGGCAGGGCGTGAACAGGAATGTCCATCTGGCCACACATCAGGCTACTGATGTCCTCAGTCTCTAGAAGGGAATATCCTAATGATATCACTTCCTAGGAGAACCTGCTAAAAGTTATAAAATCTCAAAGCTTGAAGGGACCCTAGGAATTTTCTAATTGAAAAGTTCTTAAACAGAAGGCTGTTAGCTTGGTTTTTTAAAAAATATTTTGATAACTATATTTCAGTATAGTTGGTTTCCTTTGTAATCCTATGTATTTTAGTTATACACATTTTAAAACATTATTCTGAGAAGAGGTCCACCAGACCCTCAGAGGAGTCCATGACACAAACAAAAGTTAAGAACGTTGCTGGAAGTCCAACCCTCTTTATTTTACAAATGAAGATACTTATTTAAAGTATGTTTAAAATGATTTGTTTAAAGCTACACTGTAAGCTACTGGAAGAACCAGTACTAGAACCCAGGTCTTCCAGTGCCCAGTACACCACATACCATTTGCCTTCATAAATCTTTTCCCAAGTTCTAGAGCCATTTACCTTTAGGAGGCTTCAGAAGGCCTGGTTAGTCTACAGATCTACTTCTAAATCTAA
Source organism: Notamacropus eugenii (assembly GCF_028372415.1). Classification (NCBI taxonomy): domain Eukaryota; kingdom Metazoa; phylum Chordata; class Mammalia; order Diprotodontia; family Macropodidae; genus Notamacropus; species Notamacropus eugenii. The sequence continues at coordinate 338,933,889 of NC_092876.1, read as the reverse complement.
AGAGAGCTAACCAAATCCCAGGAGAATCAATGAGGAGGAGGAAAGAAAGAAAGCAAAGCTGTTTATTGGGTAGAGAGAAACATTCAGTCAGATGGCAATGTCAAAAAATGTCCTAAAATGGCTCTATTTTAAAAAATAAACCTTACAGCTCATATTTCAGGCATATTAAAATACATTGCAAACCTCTCTCTACCATTTAGGTTTTATGTGTCCCCAGGAGCCTCTTAGATCCCCTCACTAAAGTGCATTGGTCCTTTGGGAAGAAACAGACAATAAGCAAGATCCAAATTCTAAACCGTTTGTGATATGGGAGCTGAGAGATTTGAGATGTTGTTTATATATACATATATAAATATAGATATATATACATATACAGTTATCCCTTCTACATTGCAGTGTTAGTGTCATACCCCTACAATCTGGCAAATCTGCATAAAAATTTTTGCCCCGCTTTTTACCAGAGAAGTCTGAATTATTACGGTATTAAAAGATAAAAATGTTGATATTATACAATATTATATGTATATTTTAATGCATTTGAGTTTCTAAACTTTTTCCGTGTCTTCCATTGGTCTTCACGTGTCATCAGTAGCTTCAACAAAACTCCCCAAAGTTCTAATTTTATTTCTTACGATGACATGTAATATATCGAAGCCACAATGGGGAAGGTGTGGTAGGGATAACTGCATATACATATGTATGGATATTTGTATATATCAACATACATACAAATATACATACATATACACACATATATAATTAATACAATGTGCGGTTACATTGAAAATGATGAGCATGATGATAATGGTACAAAAAATAAAAACCATTCTTTCAGATGAATCATTTCACCACAGTCCACCAGACTCAAATCCAACTTACATCCTGGCAGGCATTATTACATGGCCGGAATTATCTCCCTGGGCTAAGCAGAGAGAAGGATGGGAGGGAGTGTCTAAATACCTACTTATTTAGAGATAACTAGGTGGTATGATAGATGGAGCTCTGGGCCTGGAATCAGAAAGACCTGAATTCAAATCTGATCTCAGACACTTACTAGCTCTGGAACCCTGGACAAGGCATTTAACTTCTATATGATTCAGTGTCCTCATCTATAAAGCAGGGATAATAATAGCACCTACCTCCCAGGGTTATTGTGAGAATAAAATGAGATGATATTTATAAAGCCCTTAGCGCAATGCCTGTAATGGGGGCACTTAAAAAAATGTTTTCTTCCTTTGTCTTATATCTAGTCTATGAAGACCGCAGAGGGTGGAGTTCAAGTTGGAGATGGTTAGTGGGGAATTGGAGGATGGTCACTATCTGCTTCGCAGAAAAGAAGGAAAAAAAGAAAATGAATTGTAGGATTTTCTAGGTTTGCACAGCAGGAAGCAGGGAGGAATTAGAAATTAAGCAATTGGCTGAAATTCTGCTTAGTCTTACTTTAAATGACCAAAATGCAAATTAGGAGGTGAAATACGCTATGCAAATCAACCCTTTTATTTCAGTCTTTTTGTAAGAAGATTATAGACCTAATTAAGGAAATAGACTTGAGCCTTATAAGGTCACTGGCTAGGGTTATACTCATATGGGAGACAAGGCTAGAACAAACTATTCTTCTGCCCTTGGTAAAGTTTGAAAAATGTGCCCCTTGAGTACTACTGTCTCCTAGAGGCTTTCAGCCTTCATGATGATACGTGACTTTTTTTTTTTTTTTTTTGGTCCAGATCTGTTATTTCACTCACATGAGGAACACCTGGTGTGGAGACTCCTCCTTCTAATCTGGCTAATCATGTATAACTTGTAGATTTGTAGGGAGTTGCTTGGCACACTTAAAGGTTAAATAATTTGTTGTTGTTTTTTATTATTCAGCTGTGTCCAACCCTTCATGACCCCATTTGGGGTTTTCTTGACAAAGATACAGGAATCGTGTGCCATTTCCTTCTCTGACTCAGTTTACAGACGAGGAAACTGAGCAAACAGGGTTAAGTGACTTGCCCAGGATCACAGCTAGTAAAAAATCTGAAGCAAGATTTGAACTCAGGTCTTCCTGACTCTAGACCCAATGCTCCATTCACTGCACCCACCTAGCTGCCTTAAATGACTTGTTAGTATGCATCAAAGGCAGAAATTGAACCTAGATCTTCCTGGGTCATCTCTCCATACAACATAGGGCTGCCTCTTGAGTTAACTCAAATCCTCCGGTAGATTGATGGTCTCACTGATGTGGGTATGCTCTCCAGCGACGCAGAACGCAGCCTGTCTATGCCCACTTATCCTATGGAACTTGCTTCCACATCCTCCCATGGGCGTGACACTTGCTCACCTGACCTTGCAAGACTGGCAGTACTCAGAGCAAGCATGGAGAACCTACTACCCTTGCCATGATTACTGCTGATATGCCATCTCTTGCAAACGATGAAGCAGTGAAACCTCACATATCCCCTGACCCTTGATGACTTCTTTGTGAAGGTGGGCATAGGAGAAGGTGATGGAAAACCCATTGGAAAGCATGGTTCAAGATCAAGAAATATAAGAACCCAAAGGTCTGGAGACTTCTGAGAAGCCTCCACCTGTATAATATGAAAACTTTATTCAAGAACAGAGTTGAAGGGGCTAGACATGGAAATCTCTGAGCATTCCCCCCCCTAAAAAAATGGAATTGACTATGGCTTAATAGAATGGTTATCAATTTAGGGTCATTTCCATATCAGCTATCTGTGTGCAATCATGTCATTGGCTAGTCTAAAACTAGTAGTGGAGTTAAAAGAAAAAATTAACACCTAGTTAGGAGAAGAGATAGAAACAAGAAGATAAAGCATGCTATTTTTAGCTACTCCAACCCAGGCTTTTTAAATGAACTGTTGAATCCCACTCTCTCAAAAAAAGGACAATGGTAAAGATGTTGACCCCGACTAGCACCAATTCTTAGAGAAGCTTAGCTGACCTCAAACAGTTATCACAAAAAAGTGCAAAATACACCTCAGCCAGCAAGCACTTTTGATGGTATAGGCAATGAAGGTTAGCATAATGCGTTTACAAAAGCAGCCATGGGGCACAGTCAGGAAGACCTGCATTCAAATACAGCTTCAGACTTTTAGTAGCTGTGATCCTGAGCAAGTCACTTTGCCCTACTTTCTTCAGTTTCCTCATCTGTAAAATAAGCTGGAAATGAGAAGGAAATGGCAAACCACTCTAGTATCTTTGCCAAGAAAACTCCAAGTGGGGTCACGAAGAGTCAGACAAGACTGAAATGTCCCAACAACAAAAGTGGCATTATTACTGCTTTGTCCCAAATAACAGCAGGGTTCTGAAAACTGCTCAGAGTAAATGAAAGTGTTCTTTGCCACAGCTTGTGCCAGGAGACTGGTAAAACTCATGTCCTATTTCCAAGTACCATGAGGTTCAAGCAGCCTCAGATGGTCAGATTTTTTTTTCAAATTATTTTATATTTTGGTGAGAAAATGCTCCAAGTCTCAGTAGGCACATTTTGTTCTTGGGATTTCATAAATATACAATTTTGCTTTTTTTTAATATCATACATTTAAATATACATAGCCCATCATTTTGCTACCTTAACATAGAATAAAGACATATAATCAGAAGAATAAGAATATCTTTGTCCACTATCGTATATTTAAAAATACAATAAACTAAGAAACCTGTCATGTAATGTGTTACAATTGCTATCTTAGCTTCAGAAAACTTGGAACAAAGGTTATTGGATCATATTGATGGGAATGCTAATGATGTTGCTCATGACGAAGGAGCACATTCTGGGTTTAAGAAGAAGGCTGCATCCTATTACCACTGAGGAGACAACAGGAAAAGTAGCTTAAAGGAGGAGGAGAAGAGATGTACATTTGGAAAGAGGGGGATGGGCTGGTCTCATAGCTAGAGCAAGGGATGACAGATAGTCCCCATGCTCCATTTGTAGCCTATGCAATGTCACAAGGGTTAGAAATAAGCTCCCAGGATGGTAAGTCGATCTTCTTCCCCTTGATTTCTGCATGACCCCCCCCCACCAGATAGGATTTATAGCAGGACATAGGCAAGAGTTGTAAAGGATGAATAGGTATTGATGGTTTTTGATATGCGTTGTTGGGGGTGTACTCACATCAATGAGATAACAGGTTTGTAATAGTAGTAGTAGTAGTAGTAGTAGTGGTAGTGGTAGTGGTAGTGGTAGTGGTAGTTGTGATAGTGGTGGTGGTGGTAGTAGTAGTAACAGTGTGGTAGGAAAAAAATAATGATAATAAACTTACACTAAAGACCTCTCCTATATTTCATTATGACATGAAAGTAACTGGGTTCTGAAAGACTCTACCAGCACAGAACTTACCAAGTAGGGTAGAGACTCCACCAAACTAGATAGTATGATCCATTAAATGACAATGTGTCTATGATCTAAGGACCAGCAAAGCTCCTTGAGGACATGGACTGTCTTTTGCCTCTTTTTGTATCGCTGGTGCTTAGCACAATTCCTTGGCACATAGTACATTCTTAAACATTTGGTGATTAATTGATTGATCAAGGCAGGACTGCATGCAAGCTATCATAGTCCAAAGGCAGATATGTCTTTGTCATCTCTCTTAAGATTTTGTACTTTTCATTGTAAGAAGATTCAAAAGGAGAATAATGTTCCGGGGCCAGGGGGCTCAGGCAGTCATTCTAATGTTAAACCTGGTGTTGACTATCAGGATTTCTAAGTTCCTTTCTCAATCTAAGAAGCAATGATTCTAAGAGACTATGGTAAGACATTGACTCTGAGCTCAGGACCACAAATGTGATTGTGTAAATGCTTTCTGTGATCCTTGAGCAATATTGGTGGGGAGTCATGGGCCTAGAGACAGGCAAATATTGTGCTGCCTTTCTTTTTCTTTATATTTTTATGGAGAAAAATGTTAATAATGCAGATTCAATTTTTTAAGGTTAACTTTTTTTTTATGAATCTTTCTATCCTCATTTATATTTTTTAAATTTTATTTTATTCTTAGTTTGTAATTCTCTCCCTTCCTAACCTACTGAGAAAGTAAGAAAAACAAAATCCATTACAGATATGTATACTCCCACAAAAAATTCGTGTATAATATTTATCTCTCCCCCCAAAAAGAAAAAAGACAGACAGACTTTCTCTCTGGGGGTGAATAGCATTTTTTATCATGAGTCCTTTAGAATTGTGGTTTGTTACTATGTTGATCTGAGTTACAAAGTCTTAATGTGCTGATTTTCAAAAAAGGAAGAACTAGAAGTTTTCAAATGAATAGCCCAAAAGCATGACAACTGATTTCTGGAGAAAATCTGGAACACATTAAAGGGGTGGTTTTTGAGCAGTTAGATAAGTAAGTGATCACTAAGTTCTTGCTTCACCTCATCAAGACAATGCATATGAAAATCACCTCATTTCTGTTTTGACAGGGTTACTGGACTGGTAGATGAGGGAAATGCTGGGCACGTAGTGTACCTGGTTTTCAGCAAGGCATTTTGCATAGTCTTTTATGGTATCCTTGTCAACAAGATGGTGAGATGGAAATTAGATAATGTCATAGTTTGATGGGTCTCAAACTAACTGAATGACTTAACCCCAAAGGGTGATTAAGGGAATGATGACAACCTTGACTGAGGTCCCTGAAAGAGTGCTACAGGGCTATGTCCTTAGACCTAGTCCTTCAACATTTTTCTCATTGACTTATATGAAAGGATAAGCAGTATCCTCATCAAATTTTCAGATGCTGTGAAGCTGGAAGGAATATTTCAGGCCTTGGCAAATGACGGCTCACTGGCCAAATCTGGCTTCCTGATTGTTTTTGTACAGCCTGCAAGCTGAGAATGGACAGCTTACGGGTCGTGCTGCACTAGGCAGTAGGCCAAATTTGGCCTGCACACCATGGTTTGCTGACTCCTGGAATAGCTAATGTATTCTGTGATGGAATCATGATCTAAAAAGATTTTACAAGGCTAGAATTATGGGACAGCACTAACAAGATGAAATTTAATAGTAATAAATCTAAAATTCTGCATTTAGGTTGATGAAATCAATGGTACAAATACAAGATGAGGGAAACATGGCTAAAAAAAACATGACTAAAAAGCAATCTATATGAAAAAGGGCACAGGGTGTTTGTAATCACAATATGAGCCAACACACAACTGGACAAGACCTGGTCATTCTGAGGAAGCACTTAGGCCACATGGATAGAGGAACTTCATACAGAGGCAGATGGAGATATTCTTTTCTTTCTAGCCCACCCCACTAACCCCTTATATTTCTATTTATCCTATATTGATTTCTGTGGTTCCATTAGTACAAACTGCATATCCATGACATCAGTCATAGACGGTCATCACTGGAAAAAAGGTCAGCTCTAGACCAAGCCCCTCCCTTCAGAGATCAGGAAGCTGAGGCCCAAAGCAGGAAAGTAACTTGCTCACATTTGCCTAACCCATTAAGGGCAGCTCAGAGACCAGAGCCCAGATCACTCAAGAATTTTCCCATTAACATAGTATTTTCATCAAAAGTAAGGTCCCACTTATGATAAGCTTCTCCCTTTTCAGCAGTTCAACAAAAGACTGCTTTCTTAGTGGTGTCTGAAAGAATGTATGAAGATAACTGCTCATGAGAATTTTTTTTAAGAGCTGTCTATTGCAAAGTAGAGATTAAAGTCCAGGAGAAAGGCAGGATTTAGGGAGAAGAGGGCCAAAGGAGAGAATCCAAGCAAGGCAAGACTGGGGGGGCGGCAAATCTCCCTTCTTGGGGGGAGAGTTTCTTTTCCTCCATTATTCATTGTATGTTTGCGGTTTTACTATATCTGGAAGACAAGCCCAATACCATTTGACATGATGGGGATTGAGCTAAATGATCTCTCAGCTGCCTTCCTGTCTTGACATTCATTGTCTGTTTTATTTGATAGAAACTAACCCACAAATGTCCTGCCTTTTATATTGCATATGTGTGTATGTGTTTATAGATGTACTTATAAATATCAATATGCACATATATTTCCTAAATATCTATGGCTATACTTATGAATATATAGTATATGTCTACATCTATAGGGGTAGACAGCTAGATGGAGGGCTGGACTTGGAACCAAGAAGACCAGAGTTCAAATACTCAGACATTTACTAGCTATGTGAACTTGGGCAAGTTACTTCAACTGTCTCAGCCTCAGTTTCCTGATCTATAAAGTGGGGATGATAATAATAGCACCTACTTCACAGGATTGTTTAAAGGATCAAATGAGATAACATATTTAAAGTGTTTAACAAACACTATATAAATGCTAATTATTATAGGAAATGGACTTGTAATTTCACTCCCAGATGAGAAAATTCCTTCCACCAATGAAGATTGGCACCTTCTCTGCAATTTATAATCTTAGTTGCCTAGAATACTGAGAGGTTAAATGATTTACCCAGGGTCACAAAGCCAATATATATCAGAAGTAGGGCTTGAAACTAGTTCTGCCTGGTGGCTTAGAGGCTAATTTACTATCCACTATACCTTGCTGTCTTTTTGTACATGAGCTCTAAATATATACAGCCTAGTGATATACAAAGACACATGTAAATATAGATATACACATATTGGAGAATCTGAACATAAAATATGCAGATCACATATAGGATAGGTATATTATTAGTGCATATAGGCTATACTCATATGTATATACGTTTATCGAGTAAGACTTGGAATCTGTCAAGACTAACAGGGCATGGACCTCGGGGCCTGAGGCATGCCCTGCATGGCTTGTGCTTTTCTCTAAGAAAAATAAAAACAGTGACTGAAGTTCCTGGGCACATTGCCCAGTAGCCTAGAATCTTAGTGTCATAGAATTTCAGAGCTAGAAGAGACCTTGGAAATTGCTAACTATATATAACATTTATATAGCCCTTTGAGGTTTATAAAATGCTTTCTGTGCATTATCTTACTTGAGTCTCACAGCAACCCTGTGAAATAGGTGTTATAATCCACATCTTACAGATGAGGAAACTGAGGCTAAGAAGGTTAAAGCCACACAGTTTGTATGTGCCTGAGGTAGGGTTTGAATTCTGGTCTTCCTGATTCCAAGACCAGCAATCTATCTAGTATGCAACCTAGATACCCGAAAATCCCAAAGGTATGCCCAAATGCATATTGATTCTCTTTTCTTAACCCACAAAACCCTTTCCTAGCTGATAAAGTCTTCCCTCTATCATACTTACTGCTGCCAGGGCGATACAATGTCTTAGGTCAGGGAATAGGAGAAACCTAAAGAAAGAGAGGATGAGTATGGTGGTCAGTGAGATGATGACATGCTCTGGGACTTGTACTGTGTTCAGTAGTGGGAACAGGTTGTGCAGAATCATCCACACTCTCTCCTCATCCCCTGTTACCAGTGGCACCTGTCTATGGAACAGTAATAACAAAGGGCTTGTGGGTAATTAAAGAACCACAAAACTAAGCTTATGGCCCAGAGAGAAGCCATGGGAACACATAGGAATCGTTCCCCTGACCTTGGTCCCATTGGAACCATGATCTAACCAGCTAAGCTAAGATTTGAGATTTGTTTCCTTGCTGTTGCTTTGCTCATTTTCAGCCTTAGGTAATCAAAGCCTTCTTTACCTCCTCTTGCATTTGACGACATTTGGAGAGAAGAACTGAGTGATTTCGTAGGGTCCTTCTATGACTTACAATGCTCTGAATCTTTATGCCATGCAGGGGAAACTGACACTCAACGCCTTCCACTCTGCTTAATAATACCCTGCTTTCCAGAGAGCGTGCTGGCCCCGAAGCTCTGCTGCAACCTGTAGCTGCCACCTTCCAGAAGGGTTTGTTATTTCAGACAGGATGGCATCTGGTTTTGGACCACAGGAAAGTTTTTTGGCATCATAGCCAGAGCTCAGATGCACTGCTGTCAACATATGGTGGCAATTATGGGCCTGGCCTTGAAAGAGGAAAGAAAATAGAGTTAACCAGAAAAACGGAGCAATTTTGTTCTCCTTTTACTCAGTGAACTTCTTTCATCTGAATGTCATCCATTCCCTTTAGCTAGTAGAGGAAACAGCCATATGGGCTAGAGGACACAAGCTGCAGCTATGTGTAGCTGGGAAGGATCATTGTCTCCTTTTATTTTCAAAGGAGACATCTTCATTGCCCTCATCAATCATCCTCATCCCCATTGAGTCAGAAGATTTGGGGGGAAAGGGATGTTAGAGGTCACCTAGTCCAATTCCATTCTACAGCTGAGGAGAATGAGGTACACGTAGCTGAATGGACTTACCCAAGGTCACACAGGTCATAAGTATAGGAACAAGGATGCAAACTCAAGTCTCTTAACTACAGATCATTGCTAACCATTCTATTTGACTCTTCCAAAGCATCCCAAGTTTTGAAATATAGGGATAATTAGAAATTACAAAGTCCAATGAGTCCCAACCAATTAAAAAGGAGGGGTTGGAAGAGAGTCTAGGAGGAAAATAGATGCCTCTCGTTGAGCACACAAGACAAGTAGAGTGGTCAGAAGCAGAATGGTATTTTTCCTTGGTTGTGGAAACTTTGTATCCACAGTGATATCAGGGTCTTAGGTTCTCAGGGTCAAGGACTCCCAGATTCAATACAGGTGACAGAGGTGAAGGGAATTTCAGAAAGGCTCCCAAGAGGGCTCAAAGCCTTGTGGAATCTCCCTCTTGGAATGTAGGGGTGGGGGTGGATAACACCTTTGAGGACAGTCTAGGTAATGGGATACAGTTAGCCAAATAGCACTTTTGCTAAAATAATTTGGGAAGACATCACAGCTCCACCTAGCTCTAACTTTTTTCTGTGGCAAGTGCAGGCTACTCAGACTGGGACTATAAAAACATAAGCGTAATTATCACCTAGGTAGCCTAGTCTCTTCTTTGGAAATAATTTTGTCTTGTAGTCAAGTGTGAAGTTAGCACACCATTTTGGAGTAGATTGGTGAAACGACCAAGAGAAGTCATACATTCTTCTCTTGGTTGAGAGAGAACTCTCCGAAGGAGTCCAAGTTTTATTAACCTTCAATGAAGTCAAAAGGAAATTTGGAGTGTTGGTGTGGATGATTGCAGGGATGCTGGCCTTGATACACCAGGGATGCTCTGACCCAGGAGAGGCTCCAAGCCTTCACTTTAACAGATCAAATTTGATTTATCACAAAATCACTACTTGCTCTCAGTATTGGAGAGAAAATGGGGTGTTCTGGGGTGTAGAGGCAAAAAAAAGGCTCAGGTAGAGGATCTCAAACAAAAGGTAGCAGGATCCCCCAGGAATGCTCTCAGTGCACCCCAGCTGTATAGATTTGGAGACTAAGTGAGCTAGTAATTAGGAGAATCAGATAAAGGATTCAAGCTGATGTGCCATTGATTAGAATACATGATGGTGAAGAGAAGGTAGGATGAGAGTGAAAGCAGAGAAACTACCAGGAGTGACCACTTTTAGGCTTTCCTCTCTCGGGTCTTCATTACAATGAGGATGCGCTTTTCACGTAGCCATGGTTTGTGATGCACCAGAGCTCAGGCCAGCATAAGCCAGTTATGAGGGAGCTGAGCAGTGATACAAGTGTGCTCCAGACTGAGCCTAGAGAGGCTTATCTGATTGTAGCTGATCCTGTTCCCAATCCCCCCAGCCCCATCCACAAAGAAGTGCCTAGCAATAGGCACCTGTGCACCCCTTCTTTGTAGAGGTGGGGGATCATGGTTAAGGAATATTGCACGGATTTACAGGGGTGGGGATCCTCCAACCTCAAGGCTGAATTTTTAGTCAAAGGACTGCACTTGAGGACTTAGAGGGCTACATGAGGCCCAAAGGCATCAGGTTCCCCACCCCTGGACCATAGAATGTCAGACTTTTTTGACATTTTACTTTTACTGAACTAATTTTGCATTATAAGGGGTGACTAGTTTTTGAGAGTGAAGCAGAGGGATGTGTTGGGTAATGTAAAACAAAGGAGATCAATAAAAATTAATATTAAAAGGAGCAATTAAAAATGTATTTCTAAATTGCAATATATGAGTGCTCATCACACATCCCCAGCATGTTGCACCCTAAGCAGCTACCTGTCTTGCCCACCTTTAGGTCTAGTTCTCTTGGACATCCACTCCAACTTCCTTTATCTCCCCCTGTAGTTATCTGATTAACTAGCTTCATCTTCTAAGGCTAGATCGATCCTATTTTCCAGGCTCACATTTTCTCTCCTTCCTGTTTAGCCCCATCTAGTGGGGGTAGAGGAGAGGAAAAACAAACAAATGAAAAAAGAATTCAGAATCACAGAAATATAGAATCTCAGAACTGGAAGGTACTCAGCAGTATCTAATCACACATATATCCTTTAAGGCATCCCTGATAAATGGGCATCCAGCTATTACCGGAAGATTTCTAGTGATAGAAAATTCAGTCTTTATGGGACAATCTATTCCATTTTTTGAAAAATATATTAAAGTAAAATCTATCTCTCTGCAATTATTACCCATTGATCTCTAGTTCTGATCTCTTGACCAAGAAGGAAGGAAATACACAGTTAATAAGTATTCACTCTGTGCCTGGTCCTCTGTTGAGCGTGGGGAAATTCAAATAAAAGTGAAAAGAAAAGCTGTCTCTGCCCCTAAGGAGCTCACAGTTTAATGGGGAGACAGCAAACAAGTGGATATGTACAAACAAGCTATATAAGGGACAAATAGGAAACAATTAACAGAGGAAGGGCATTATAATTATGAGGGATTAGGAAAGTTGCCCTGTGAAGATGAGGTTTTAGTTAGGACTTGAAGGAAGCCAGAGGATACAGACGAGGAAGGAGAGAATTCCAGGCAGGGAGAAGCATCATTGAAAATGTCTAGAGTGGAGAGATGAACTTTCTTGTTCATGTAACAGCCAAGAAACCAGTTTCAATGGATCAAAGAGTACCTTTGGGATGGAGAAAGGCAGGAAGTTTAAAGTATAAGAAGAGTGGAAATGACCCTACTAAGTCCTTTCCTCTCCAGACAATATTCTCAGCTTCTTCAACCAATCTTTATTTGATATAGTCTGCAATCAACAAGCATTTATTTTTTTAAATTTAATTAATTTATTTTCAGTTTTCAACAATCACTTCCATAAGTCTTATATTTTCTCCCCCTCCCTCTCTTCCCAGAAGGTATGCAATCTTATATGGGTTCTACACATACATTCTTATTAAACATGTTTTCACATTAGTCATGTTGCATAGAATTAAAATGAAAGGGAGAAATCATGAGAAAAACCAAAACAAATCAAAACATAGCACAAGAGAAAATAGTCTACTTCATTCTGCGTTACAAACAAACATTTACTAAATACCTACCTTTTGGCAGGAGGAGCTAGGGGGCACAGTGGATGGAGCACTGGCCCTGGAGTCAGGTGGACCTGAGTTCAAATTTGGCCTCAGGCACTTACTAGTTGTGTGACCCTGAGTAAATTATTTAACCCTGCTTGCCTCAGTTTCCTTATCTGTAAAAAATGGGCTGGAGAAGGAAATAGCAAACCAGTATCTTTGTCAATAAAACTCCATACAGTGTTACTAAGAGTCAGGCACAACGAAACAAAAGTATTGGGATGGGGAACATAGGGTCCAGAATGATATATCCTGTCTGCAATTGGGGGACTCTAAACAGTAGCTATGTTTTATACAGAAAGATTGAGATGTTTACCACCACAGGTATTTTTTTCAATTGTCAATATGTCCCCAGTACATGACTAGGCATCAGGATACACGTTCTCAGCCAATATAAAGTCTTGGCACAATTTTAATGAGTTATGTTCCCCCTGATAAGTGAAATGGAGCCAACACTGTCACTGTCCACCCCAAGAAGATGGGGCCAAGTAGCATGACTGGCTCGGTTAGAGAGGCAGATGCTCCCAAGGTGTGTTGGCTTATTGCAGCAAAGCCGGGAATTAAAATGTTATCTGACTATGATGCCCAAGGGAGGAGGGGAAGAGGGGCCTCAGAATGTGGGGAGGAGAAAATAACATCGAAAGGATGTGACAATGGGAGCCACAGGTGATGAATTTGTAATGGCTGAGGACTGATATAGTTGACAGGAATCTGGCCTAGCGACTGTCAAGGTGAGTTTGTGCCTCTCTCTTTCATCCCCTCTGGATAATATTTTCATGGAGTTCTGGGTGATGGGGAAGAGACAGAGAGAGGTTAGGTTAGGTTGATACATACAAACTGTGATATATACAAACCACTAACTAACCACGCAACTCCCTAAGCCTCAGTTTTGCTCTCCTGTATAAAATGGGAATAGTAATCCCTGCCATTTCTTCTACTTCATAGGCTTATTGGGACCATGAGTGTAGAACATTGCATATACCATCAGACCCAGTGATAGTGTTGGTTGGTTTTGCTGAAGTGCTTTTTCTTTTTTGAAAAATTATTCTTTGTTATAGGAAATGACTCACTGAGTTGGAGAGAGGGAGAGCTATATTCAGAAATTAAGGTGATATAAAAACAAAAGATATGAATAAATTTTATTGAAATAATAACAGTAACTGACATTTATGTGGGGCTTTAAAATTTACAAAGCAGATTTAGTTTCCAGACTTCTCATTATCTCACTTGAACCTCACAACAATCCTGTGAGGTAGGTTTTCACAGTTGTTATTATTCCCATTTTATAGATGAGCAAAGTGAGACCAAAGGAGAATTATCCATGGATATGCATCTAGTAAGCATCAGAGGGAGGAGGAACCCAACCCAAATTCCCTTGATTCCAAGTTCATCATGTTATTGCCCATGACAAGCTTCCTTTCCTGCAAGCTTTTTGGAAAGCTTGTTTGCATTAATATAAACTCCAATAAAAATTTGGTTTTTCATCACTTTTTATAAGGATATTAGTATAAAATAAAATGGAAGGGGGATGGACCAAAACAAGTCAATCTTATCAAATCAGTAGTTCATCTTTCACTTACTGTCATAAGACCTCTTACTTTTTGTTGATTATGTTAACAAAGGACTCTTTTTTCCTCTCTTCACCTCTTCCTAAACTACTCAAGTACAAATTCTTGTCTATGCAGAATGGTTCTGGACATGATTTTAGTTTGGGCAGAATAGTAGAAAGAATGTCTTTCCTCACTGGAAACCTGTTAGTTCTGAAACCGGTAAGGTGGAGGGCATCATGGACTCTCCTGTCTATTTAGAAAGATGGATCTTTCCCTTACCAAACCAAAGGATGGACAAGATCACCTCCAGAAGTTCCATCTTGGCAGAAGAGACAGTGGCTGCCTGGATGATTCATTATTTTGTTTTCAAAAGCATGGCATTTGGACCTTACCAGAAAGCTATTTATTATGGGCTCATCTAGTCAGCTATTTGCTGGCCCTATTGTAAATCTTCCTAAAAGCCACAGAGTCACATTTTCATTGTGTGCCATGGTGTCAGGCCTCCTCACTTTGTCCCTTATCCTATCAGATACACTACGAATGCATGCATTACTCAGTATCAGGTGGAATTGATCAGCGTTCAATAGCACTGTGGTGGGGTGGGATTTGGGAGGCTTGTGTTCATAGAATCATGGCTTTAGAACAGAAAGGACCCCAACCATCTAATGTTTTAGCTGAGGAAACTGTGGCATAATGACCTACCCCAAGTTAGATGTAAGCCCCTTAAAGACAGGTACTGTCTTTCTTTGTGTTTTGGCCTTTGTATCTCTAGCAGGGGACTTGACACATAAATGTACTTAAAAAATACTTTGATTGAATTGCCCAAGGTCACAAAAATAACCAGAGGAAGAGGTAGGATTTGAACCCGAAGCCTCTGACCCCAAATCCAGGGTTCTTTTCATTATACTACACAGCCTTCTAGTCTTAGTTCTTCCACTAACTAGCTACATGACCTTGGACAAGCATCAATCCTTCCTTTGTTACTTACTGTGTCTCTGACCTTCTACAAGTTACCCAGTCTCTCTGGAGCTTAGCTTCCTTTTCTCCAAAAGGAATTATCACTGGTGTCCTTTCCAGATGTAAAGCTGTGATGCAATGTTTAGTCTATGGTTTCTGCTGGCCTCAGTTTCCAATCTGTAAAATGAGGGAGATGGACGGTGTGATTCGGAAGTTCCTTCCAGCTTGGGCAATTCTATTTTTCTGTACTGACACACTCACTCTGAAGGTCCATCAGTAATTTCCCACCCACCCCACTTCCTATGTTCATCTCACCAGTGACTATTTTGCACAGATGTCTCCACACCTGGATACTGGTGATTTGAAAGCACTTGCCACATTTGAGAAAATTTTCTCTCGTCTACCTCTTGATTCCCTTAGGACTCTTACTCCCAACCCTCAACTACAGGTTTCATTTGCGTGAGGGATTTAGCTGGAATGTCCTGGGTAGTTTCAGGCTTTTCTGTTCCCTCTCACTGTCTGAGGACACTGCTGATTTATTTCAATAGCTTCTCCTTCCCTCTACCCCCTTCTGCTTCTGTTTCCTCCCCCACAGGAAACTTTAAGATTTTTGGAGCTCTGGTTTTTCTATCCTACTCCAGAAGTTGTCAGGTGTGTTAGGGAAAATGAGTAACTGCCCCTTCCCCTAAACATAGACACACACACACACACACACACACACACACACAGAGCATCTGCACCAGCAGTAGCCAGCAGAGGGGCCCACAGCCCATAGATACCCATAGCTAGGGCTCAGTGAGCTAGATTCTCTTTGGCAGTGTGGGTGTTGGCTCCCAAATACAGTGGAAACTCTGATGGCTGAGAAGGGACCAGATGGTCCAGGATACATGATACATAGAGTCCAGAGATGCATCATAAATAGGGAAGAAAATAGCTGATTGCTTGGTGAGATTAAGGGAACAAATGGAAGACGTCAGAGGAGGGATCTGGGGAAGGTGTTTATTAAGTCTAGTCAGAAAAAGGCTTTTGCTTAAGCCATGATTTTCACTTAGAACTATTCACAGGTACAGAATTTCTAATAAACCATGCACATGTGTGGACTGGCCTTCCCAGGCTGGGGGAGGGCAGCAATAGAAGGGAAGGAAGGCAGAAAGGAATGAAAGTGAGTCGAGGAGTAAGACATGGCTGGCTACATGCAGTAAAGCCTTATTATGTATAGGCTGTTAGGTGGTACAGTGTACAGAGTGCTGGACCTGGTGTCAGGAAGATCTAAGTTCAAACCCAGCCTCAGACATCCCTGATCAAACCACCTGATCTCTGCATGCCTCAGTCGCCTACTCCACAAAGTGGTGATACTAATAGCACTTCCCTCCTGGAATTGCTAAGTAAATAAAAATGAGAGAATATTTATAAAGTGCTTTGCAAATCTTAAAGTGCCGTGTGATGCTAGGTATTGTTGTTATTGTTATTTTTAAGTCTATAGGCCTACCCCAAAGGAAATATAAAACAGAATTAAGAGAGAGTGCATTCGCAGCTGACACAGAAAGGGTGTATGTCGCCTGAGTGCAGTCCGAGATTTACTGGCAGCAGTGGAAGAGTCAATTTTCATAGGATCATAGATTCAGAGCTAGAAGGCACTTTAGAGTCCAACATCCTCATTTTACAGAAGAAGAAACTGAGGCTGAAAGAAGTTACATGATTTGCCCAGGGTCACACAGCTTTGCTCCAAGCCTAATAGACTGTGCCCAAGTGTGAGTTATAGCTAAAAGCAAACGCAAGACAAAATTTAAAGCCACAAGAATAAAAAAAAAAAAAGGTTGAATAGGCCTGAGGGAATAAAATCATCAACAGAGCAAGAGTAGGTCATAAGCTAACTCTTCAGAAGGAACAAAGATAGATAGATGATAGACAGACAGACAGAAAGAAAGATAGACAGACAGACAGCAAGATAGATAGATAGATGGATGGATGGATGGATATATGAACAGATGAATTAGTTAGACATGATGAGAAACAGACAGACAAATGATAGATTAGATAAATGAGAGAGATGTGAAAAGGCAGATAAAAGTAAAAGAAGGAGGATGAAGAGAAAATATGAATATAAGTGAGATTCGGAAGCTATGACTGAGCGGAAAGGTATATGTTAACAGTCACCACAGAGTGGTTTTACAGTGTATTTTGTGTTTCAATGGTAATAAGTCAGAAGAGGCTAATGTGTGAGAGAACTGCTTTATATTTCATCAGCTGATGTTGAAAAACTGGAGAGAGTAATGAATACTTTGCTGGTGGCGAGAAGCAAACAGAGGGCCTATAAAAAGGGAGCAATGAGCACATGGATGGGATGTCTTGAGCTCCATGAGGGCAAGGACTCCTTAGTTTTTTCTTTGTATCCCCATGCCTACCACAGAGCTTGGCACATAAATGAGGCTAATGCAAAGTTCCAGGACAGAAGATATAGTCCCTGGGGAGAAAGAGACATAGCAATACCTGGTCTCTAAATATGCCATCACAAAAGATTTTGGGGACTGGCTGGCAAAGGTCATTCAGAAGAGAAATTGGGCAAGCTGTGGCTACAAAGAGTTTGGAGAACTTTGATAAAAAAAGAAAGGGGAAGAAGAAAGAAACATCATTATCTTGGGGACAAAGACTCTTTGGAACAGTGGGAATATGGAAGCACATAAGTGGGGGGAAAAGAGTCAGATGAATCAGCCAAGTGGGAAAAAATGAGAAGTAAAAGAAATGAAAAATCTGAGTTTATGAGACACTGCCAGTTTTATATTTGAGGGAGTAAAAAAAGGCTGTGGTCGTTTGATGATTGGCAAAGAACTGCAAATATGCATGAGGATTAGCACTGCACATAATTTTCATTAGCTAGCATGCTTTATCGCAGGCTGTAACTAAAAGGTTTGCTTTGGGGCTAGAATGATAAATCAGATATTAATGCTTAGGCTTGCTGAGATCCTTCAATTTGTCCCCAGTTAACTCTCCCATGTCCTGGTTTTCACACTGTTAAGACCTGGAAGGCTTAGATAGGTCTTGGGGTAAAAAAAAACCCCAAAACCCCCAAAAAATGGGGGAAGGGGAAGTTCTGGCTTGAAGTTCCACATCCCAATAGGACATGGCTAAGAAGTTGTTTCACCTTGTGCCACCGCCCAGCCTGAGTTCTTCAGGAATTTCTCTGCCTTTTAACACCATGAGCTATTTTCATTCTCTGATCCATCTTGGGGGCAAGGCTAGGTCTATTAATTCTCTTCTGTCACTTTATTTTCTGATTTGCTCTGATTTGCTTGGAGAGTGGGATGGTTACTTTGTATCTCTGAGAATATCCTTTTTGTCTGGCAAGAGTGATATTGGGCAATAACTCACAGATGGATGATTCCCAGTTGAATGAAAGTTTAGAGGAGATTTGAACAGATATGGAGACAGACTGAGATAACTATGTGATGGGCACAGTGCTTGATACATGGTAATCTAGCTATCTATGAGATATTTTTCAAGATTCTCCAATATGGCAGTCATTCATTCTCAGGCTATAGTTGTGGGTCAATATTTTGTGGAATACCTTAAATCTAATAAAAATAATCATCTGATTTTTAACTAAATAAGATTTGGAAAGGGTCTGCTCTGAGGAACTAATTTACCAACTACCTGTCACTGGGCCCCAGTTCCTCATCTTTAAAATGAGAGGGCTGGACTGGAAGACCTTTAAGATCCCTGCCAGTTCTAAGTCTATGAGTCTATTAACTCAACACATCTTCCTTCCTACCTCCTTATTAAATCTGAAATTAAGCTGGTTCATAAGCTTCATAATGTTGTCAGTGTCCTTATGTTGTTAAAATTCTATCTCCATATATGAGAAGACATAGGAAGCTTGAGGAATTAGAACTTTGATTTAAAAAAAAAAAAAAAGACCATTCCAGGCTTTGAAAACCAGAGCCTGACCCTCCAGAATTCCCTGAAAGTCCTAGTTCAGGTCCGATGGTGTTCTACCATAAGACAGAGTCCTAACAAAGATGATAATAATAATAGTAGCACATTTATATGGTACACTAAAGTTAAAAAACCACTTTTCTCATGACAACCCTATGAGGTAGGTGAACATTATTAGCTCCCTTTTAAAGATGGTGAAACTGAGACTCAGAAAGTTTGCATCGATTGCTCATGATCGCATGACTATTAAGTGTTTGAGCCAGAATGTGAGCCCAGGACTCATGACCTCAAGTCCAAAACAATTTCCGCTATATCATGAGAATATTCTCCTTTCCCGAGAGGGGAAGAACCTTTAATAAAAAGGCAAAAGTCCTTTAAATTTCAGAGAGGTCCACTAAGTGGGAGAGGGGAAGCCAATCCGGAAACTCTCACCCTAAGAAAGAAAAATGCTTCTGCTGAACTGTCCAAGGTGCTAACCTTTTCTCTACCTGGACCTCTACTGGTCTTGTTACCATTGGTCCTGCCTATACAGTGTATATCTTAGCCTTGCTTGTATGCTTATTACCTATTTCTGTGGATGGACTTGAGCCTTTCCTGTCCTACCTGTATGCTTCTTTGTACCTATTGCCTATATCCCATTCTCTAGGTTCCGAACCTACAGACATTGGTTGTCACCTGGGCTTGCCCATATTTCTATAGGGTTTCCTGGGTCCTGTATCCTTAAATGTTAAGTGACTGTCTCCCCCAGAGGAAGACTGGTCTCTTTGTGTTCTTCTTCCCCTTTTTTCCTCCCTCCTCTCCTGCCCCCTCAACAGGAAACTTGTATTCTATTATGGAAGATGATAGAGGTCAAAGTCCTGAAATCTTGGCTAAAAGAAACTCTGGACAGCAGGAGCAAATGAACTCAGCTCCCATAGCAGAACTGTTAATGGAGTCAGTTGTAGATCTCCTTAATTTTACAGAGTACAGGATGAAGTGGAACTTCCAGAAGGGTTTGGTCATAGTCTGATCACCTCAAGTTGTAACTCTGAGTTTACAGGAATAAAAGCAAAAATTAACCTCTGAAGAGGCCCAGAAAGCCTTCCCCAATCTCAACCAAATGTTTTTGTAATATTTGTAATGGAAAACCTGCGGAATTGGCATCCCTGGAAATCATCAAGGAGACATTATGCAATGTCTTACAGTTTGGATGTCTTAGACACTCGTGATATCATAGAATGTCAATGCTAGAGGGGATAGTTGGATAACTACAGGTCTGGAGCTGGGAGAGACCTCTGAGACCACATGGTCCAATTCCCTCATTAACAAATGAGAAAACCAAGGGGAATGAAATTTAAAGGTAGGTAGAATGTATCGGAAAATGAGATTTGAATTCAGGTCTTCCAACTTCAGAGCCAATTATTTTTTTCTACAATGGTGTGATCACTCAAATTTTGTTGTTATTGTTCATCATTTCAATTGTATCCAACTCTTCATGACCCCATTTGGGGTTTTCTTGGCAGAGGCACTGGAGTGGTTTGCCATTTCCTTCTTCAGTTCATGTTATAGATAAAGCACTGAGGCAAATATTGAGTACGTTTTCACTATAGTCATGCTATGTAGTCAAACTAAAATAATGGAAGAAATCATATAACAAATCAAAATATGATATACAAAAACACACACACACACACAAACATTATCTGCTACATTCTGTGAACGACTTCCATATTTCTTTCTCTGAGTGTGGAAGGCATTTTGCCTTAGAAAACCACCATTGGGATTTTTTTAAAATAAGTTCTTGCATTATTATGAAATTCCAAGTCTACCAGAAAAAACTCTCACACACTGTGGTCGTTGCTGTGCACATAGTTCTCCTGGTTCTGCTCCTTTCACTCAGCATCAGATCATATAAGTCCTTCCAGGCCTCTCTGAAGTCTTCTTGTTCATCATTTCTTATGGCACAATAGTATTTCATTACATTCATATATCATAATTTATTCAGCCATTCCCCAATTGGTGGGCATCCCCTTGACTTCCAGTTTCTGGCAACTACAGAGTGCTGCTATAAGTATTTTTGTACATGTGGGACCCTTTCCCATTTTTATGATCTCTTGGGGATACAGTCCTAGTAGCGATATTGCTGGGTCAAAGGGTATGCATATTTTTGTAGCCTTTTGGGCATAGTTCAAAATTGCTCTCCAGAATGGTTGGATCATCTCACAGCTCCACCAACAATGAGTTAGTGTTCCAACTCTCCCACATCCTCTCCAGCATTTATCATTTTCTTGTTCTGTCATGTTTGCCAATCTTATAGGTGTGATGTGGTACCTCAGAGTTGTTTTGATTTGCATCTCTCTAATCAATAGTGATTTAGATCATTTTTTCATATGATTATAAATATCTTTAATTTCTTCCTCTGAAAATTGCCTGTTCATATCCTTTGACCATTTATCAATTGGGGATAATATAACTTCTTTATTTTATTGATAGGGTAACTGAAAGGAAGGAGAATTGCATGCCTAGTATCACACAAGTATCATAGCTAGTACGCTCAGACGTTCTGATTCTACTCCAAGGTCTTATTCTGCCCCACATTTACCTGAATGGAAGTAGGGATCTGGGAAAGATACTCACTTCAAGTCTTTCATCGGACAAGTTAGGAAGACCTACCTCTACTGAATTTCTTTTCCCCATTTTGACTTTCTTCCTGCCCCTTTTCCTACTAATGTCAAGTGTCCTTTCTACTCTCAATGAAACAGCATCCCAAGAGCCACACCAGACAGGACCTCTTCTGCCTTCTTGCTTCTCAACTCCCACGGTCCTTCCCAAGGACACCCTCTCTAGTTAGCACTTTCTTCTCTATGCTCCTCCAGAGCCTTTGTTGTGTACTTGTTCTACTGGCAGGCAGATGAAAGAAAGATTATTGGACAGGTGCTGGGCTCTCCCAGTGGATCGTGTCAGCAGCCATCCAGACCATAAGTGCTTAGGCCTTGGCTCTAGGTGTCCATGACCTGGTGTTCCGCTGCTGATTTCTTTCTGTCTTCCTGATTGCTTAGAGGACACAAGCAAGACAGATGAGGACACCTAGTGGTATGTAATGTATCTCTTCAGAAACCTGGATCTCCTCCTTGCCTGGTAAGGAGGACTGACAAACTCCTTGGCTCCTTGGAAGGGGCGAGGGATGGGGGTAGAGGAGAGGTCACACAAAATCTGAGAGAAATGTGAAGAGGCTGCAACTTCCTCAGAACACAATGGGCCCCATGCTAGGAAGCTTAAGTGTTTACACTGCTCTTGAGGGCAACAGAGCTGTAAGGGACTGAACCCTGGGCACACTGCTCCAGCCATCTGAGGAGGAAGTGATTTCTGCTGCCCTTCATCTGTCTGTTTCTACCAAGATGAGAGAAGAATCTTATTTCTTTCTCCACGTGCTCTTTCTGTGTGCCCCTTCCTTGTCAAACTCCCTAAGTATTTGTGACTGCCTTTGTTTAGGACAGTATCTGAGTAAAATATTTAAAGGTTCAGGCCCTCCCCAGAGGAGATATGGAAAGAGAGAAGGGAATTGCAGCCCCCTTGCTCAAGTTACTTTGTGCCTTTTGGGGAAGATTCCCCACTCTGGTCTATAAACTAGGATAGTGAAAACAGGTAGGAAGGTGAAGAAAAGAAGGAAGAGATAGGTAAGGAAGGGAGGAGAGGAGGAGGAGGAGGAAAGAAGCAAAGTAAGTATGTAGAGGCAGACAGTAGAGGAGGAGTGACAATTGGTTAGAAGAAGGAAAAAGATAAGAAAGTGGCCTAAGGAGAAGAAGCAGAGAGAAGAGAAAGAAAAGGAAGGAAGGAGAATGAAAAGGTAAAAAGAAGGAACGGGAAAGAATGTGTGGGAAAGGAAGAAGGGGAAAAAGAAAAAGGAGAGAAGAAACAAAAGAAAACAAGATGGAAGGAGTAGCCTCAGAGCTTCGTGGTACCCAGAAAAGTCTGATGGGGGCAAAAATGACTCGTCATTTTTCCCCACCCCCAACCTACACAGTAATGCCTATTTGGCAGCTTCTCAATGTGCTGTGATGCAACTCCCACTCAAGGAAATGTCCTAAGCAAAATAGACAGACTCTGTTCCTGAGATAGAGCTTCATGCATATTTCCAGTGTCATTCAGTCTGATTCATCATCGGAAATTACCATGTCAAGGACACCTGAGGGGGCTGAGGAGTGTCCCAAGTTGGCCATGCACTCCTCCTAACTTTTCTGCTTCTATTCATGATGCCACCATTCTCTCAGTCACCCAGGCTCAAATTGTTCAAGCCATTCTTGGTTTCATCTTTTTACTTTACATCCAATCAGAATCATCGGTCATAGCACCCCAGATTTAGAGACACACTTGGAGACGCTGACATGACTTGCCAAAAGTTAGCAGGCGGAAATGAGCAGAGCCAAGAGCCAGACTGGGTCTTCTGACTGAAATTCATGCTCTTTGCATCTTACCATCATTCATCTCAAACAGTTTACAAGTCCTGCCCATTTGAACCATGAAGATGTTCTCCCCTCCATCCTTCCCATAATGTTCCCATGGCCTCCATCTTCATTCTGACATTTATTTACTCTCACATATTGTAGTAACCTATTAACTAGTCTCCCTACTCCAGGCTCTCCTTGTAATTTACTTCATTTCACACACTCCCCCCACCACTAAAAAAAAATCAGATTATCTTAGAATATTAGAGGTACAAGAGACTTTCAAGATCATCTTGGATGAGCACTCAGACCTACTGGGTCTGAGGCCACTACTCCTTCCACTAGACCATTGAAAAAGCAATGAATTTGGAAAAAGCAATGAGTCCGAAGCCTGAAATTTAAGTCCATGCCTTATCCTTCATGAAGTCCATGAAACTGACTACTTCACTTACTCTCCCTGGTCCTCAGCTTTCTTATCTGTAATTTGAAGGGATCAGATTAAATGCCCTTGGACAGCTCTTCCAACTCTAGCATTCTAACAGTCTATGAAGTCTGTCTCTGGGCTTCTTAGTTTTCCCAGGGCCAAAACCCTAATTGTAGCACTCCCCTCCTCACAAACTGTCAGTAACTCCCCATTTTCTACTAAATAAATGCAAGCTTCTTAGCCTGGCACTGAAAACCTTCTACTGTCTATTGCCTTCTATCAATCCAGCCTTTTCTCAGTCGGTTGGTCTGTAGACATTTATTAAACTTCTGCTATGTGTCAAACACTGTTCTAAGCACTAGGCATAAATAACAAAGATAAGCACAAACCTGGCCCTCGAGGATCTTACAATTATTTTTTCTTATCTAATATTTATTTTTCCCAATTACGTGCAAAAACAATTTGAACATTCTTTTTTTTCAAATTTTGAGTTCCAAATTCTCCCCCTTCCTTCCCTCCCCCCACATGGAGAAAGCAGGCAATTTGGCACAGGCTATGTATGTGTAGTCATACAAAACACATTTCCATCTAAGTCATTCTGTGACAGAAAATATAAATTAAAAAACCCAAGAAAAATACAGAAAGTAAAGAAGAGGTATCTTTGATCTACACTCAGGCTCCACCAGTTCTTTCTCTGGAGATGGATAGCACCTTTCATCCTAAGTCCTCCAGAACTGTATTGGAACATTATATTGCTGAGAATAGCTAAGTTATTCATAGTAGATCATCATTTGATATTGTTGTTACTACGTACAATGTTCTCCTCGTGGTGCTCATTTCACTTGGCATCAGCTCATGTAAGTCTTTTCATGTTTCTCTCAGAGCAAAGGATCTTACAATCTAATGGGGGAAAATAACACAAAAAAAAGAAACCTGAAAGGAATGTGAGGAATGCAGGGGAAGAGAAGGTACCCGGAGCAGGGACATGCATAGAATCTAGTCAGAATACAACTAGTGGGAAATGAAGAGTTGGCTAGTCTGCGAGCCCTCTTTCAATGCATACTTTGAAAGTTCTTCACTCTGCCCTCTCATCACAGGGGCAGAGGGTACTGAAGAGATCTGAGTACCAAATCTGGTACAATCTTGCAGGATGAACTTAGTGGTAAAGAGGTTTCCTGGGAGCATGATGATGGTGAAGGCCAAGACTAGGGCGTGCATGCAGCTCCTCTTCATTTAAACTACATTCCACACTCAGGACTAGTCTGCCCACCATTCCCTGAATTCATCTATAATTTTTCCACCCCCTCACCTTTGTTCACACCATTTCTCATACCTGCAGTACGTTCCTCAACCATGTTATCCTCTTGAAATCTTACCAGTTCTTCAGGATCCAGTCCAAATGCCACCTCTTCCATGAAACCTTCCCTGATCCTCCCTTCCCATCCCCACAGCCCAGCCAGTGGTGAGTTGTCCATCCTCTGAATTGTCCTAGCGCCTAGAGGATCATGGAATCACAGATCTGGAACCACAAGGGACCTCAGGGGCCATATAACCTAATTCCTTCATTTCCTACATAGGGCATCTAAGACCTAGAGAGATTAATAGACTTGCTCAAAATCAAACCAGCAGTTAAGCCTGGAGGCAGCACTTGAACCCAAATCCTTTAACTCTTCCCACTCTACTGGAAGGTCTTCCTTCTTTGCATGTCTTAAGCTCCTTTGTTTTATACTTATTTGTATACTGGCCTTATCTTCTTAATGACAGGAACTGTGTCATACAGATTTTCATCTACTGCTGACCACACAGCACAGTGTTTTATATAGTGAGATGTTAAATTATGGTGAATGAATGAATATTAGAACTACAGAGTTCTGAAATATCCTTTGGTAGTAGCAGCTGTAGCAAACTCTAGACTATATAAAGCCTTTGGACTGATCTCCTTTTGCTCCCTATTTCCATCCCTTCCTCAACTCCCTCCCAAACCTGTAAGTATTACTACAATGCCAAGAGGAAAACCCACTGCTTTGTGATGACAGTGGTATATCAGGGCAAACTTGGAGATTTTACTTGAGAAGTGATGATGAAGTGGAGGATTGGGCAGAGTGATGGGAAGAGGCAGAGATTTTGGAAACTGGGTGTAGAGGATAGGATAACCATGTTTGGGTATCTATATCTTAATGCTTTTGAGAAAATTTGGTTTCCTACCAGTTAAACTTGGTTTCTTTTCCCCATACTCTCAATCCATGTTTATTTTGTTCTACATCAAAATTAGTCTTGGGGGAAAATGTCATCCCTCCCCCTAGCTAGAGTTAGGGCAGAAGAAAGGGAAGGAACAGTCTGTTCCTAAATGAAAAATTAATCTCTTTCTTACTTATCCTTTCTCCAAGTCCTCTGCAACTAAATCATGTGAATCTTTGTTTCCCACTTATGGAGAAATACTGTTTGTCTCTTGTCACTGAGCAGGGGCCTTATTCTCTAATGCATTCCTTCAGGCACTATTTTAGACTTACGGGTGCAAAAACACATGGGTGACCAGCAAGAAATTACAATCACCTTCTTCCCTTCTTGTCTCCAAAGATTCTAGTAGATTCAAGCCTGTGTGTGCTTGTTTGGGGGTATGAAGGAGTTTAGTTAGAAAGGCACATCAGTAAAGCTGAATGGGTGGGAGTGGAGATGGGCAGAGCTCTTGGAAGAGGCAAAGAACTCTACCTTGGAAGGCTTTTAAAGGCACAATTAGCTGGACACTTGGGAAAAAGAGCAAGGAAGAACAATTTCAACCAATCAAGGATGAATAGTAGACAAAAATGCAACTCTGGAAGGGTCCAGGCTCTTGGTTCAAATACAACTAGAGAGTCTGAATGATTGTCTGGATGATGGAATGCCTTGTTTAATTTCTTGCCTTTTCTTCTTTTTCTCTCTTTCCCTAAACCCTTTCTCCTATCTCCCCTTCTTTCTTATCCTCTGCTTATTTCTTCCTTTTCCCTTTCTCTCTGACATATTTTTTTCTCACTGAATCCCCTTCACCATCCTCCCTAACCCTACCTTCTGCATCCTATCTTTTCTTTTCTTCGCCTTCACACATCCTCTACCTCATTACCCTTCTTCTTTCTCCACCTTCTCACTTTCCCCTCTATTCTTGTCTTTCCTCTCCCCTCCTTTCCTCTCCTGACCCCCTTTCCCTCCCCATATCCCACTCACAGCTCTCTGGAGGATGTGAGCTGACTGTGGTGCTCCAGGACTTCAATGCTGGCCATAGCAGCGAACTGACCATTCAGGTGGGACAGACGGTGGAGCTATTGGAGAGACCCAGTGAGCGACCTGGCTGGTGTCTAGTCCGAACCACTGAACGAAGTCCTCCGCAGGAGGGTCTGGTCCCCAGCAGTGCACTCTGCATATCCCATTCCCGGAGTAGCGTGGAGATGGACTGCTTCTTCCCCTTGGTGAAAGGTAGGGAGAATTGGGAGTCGAGCAAAAGTTGGGGACAGGGGATGAGGAGAAGGAATTAGAGAAAGACCAAGAGGAAAAATGAGGACTGCTGTACTTGTGTGGCCTGGTCTCAGATTCAGAACTCAGGGGAAAGGAGCTGCCTCTAAAACTAGAAATCTATTACATTTTAAGTCCAATGAGTTTCTCCTTTTCCAGGCTCAGATTATGAAGGAAGTGGCATAGGAGGCCTCAAAACATAGGGGTAGTGAACCCTGGACTGGGAGTCAATCTGTCTCTATGCTCCTGACTTGTGTGTGACTTTAAGTGAGTCTCCCTGGAACTCTGTTTTCTCATCTGAAAAATGAGATCAAACTTAGTTTTCTCTAAAGTCCTTTTCAAATGTCCTGAAGTTCTGAATGACGAAGGTACAACATCTGTCCTTGGTCACAGCTCACACATAAGCCAAGTTTGCTCATTTCCCCACCCTTGCGTCCCAAGGATTTGTCCCATAGACAAGGACAAACTATAGAACTCTTAGCCACGTAGGGGTAGAAAAAGGGATGGAAGCAATTCCTTTTCACTCTCCTCCTAGCTTCATCCAGGGAGACTCTAAGACATATTTATATGTCCTTGGAAGGCTCTTTGTTTAGGGCTGTGTTCCTCATGATGGATCTTTTCCATAGCCCAATGTGCTAATTGATTCCTTTTCTCTGTACCTCTTGCGTTGTATGAATCAGGGAAAGCCACAGTCATAGAACTTGGGGCTAAGAGGATTAGACAGGTTAACCAGTCTAACCATGTCATTTTGTGAATCAGTAATTCAATCACCATTTACTAAGCAGCTACTATGTGCCAGGCACCTTGCTGGGTACGAGGGATATAAGTAAAAAGAATAAAACAATACCTCCTTACAAAAGAACATATATTCTAATGGACAAGACAATAAATACATATATGATTTTATGCAGAATACATTATCAAGAGAATAAATGTAAGTAAATACAAAGTAATTAAATCCAAGGTAGTTTGGGAGGGAAGCTTTAAAGGGGCACTTAAGATGTGTCTTGAAGGAAGAGAGCCTGGGAGGTAGAGAGGAGGAAGGTATGCATTTCAGGCTTGGGGATCATGCAAATCAAATGCATGGAGATGGGAAATGAAATGTGAGGAACAGAAAAGAGGCTAGTTTGACTAAACTGAGTAATACTAAGAGGGAAATAAATCCATATTTCCAGTGAAGCTGGAAATATAGATAGAGGTAAGGTTGTAAATGACTTTAAATTCTAAATAAAAGAATTTATATCTCATTGTAGAAGTAATAGGAAGCTCCCGTAGTGGATCAGATTGGGGGGAAATTTGAGACCAGAAAAGGAAAGTTCCTTATTTAGCAAGTTAATGAATTAGGGAACCTTTACACTGCCTCCTACTGCCTTCTAGACTACATCCTGTTTATTAATATATGTGCAGTAGCCATTCCTTAAAAGTCACTTCCAGACTCGCTGCTCCTGTTTTTACTCTGAATCTTATCTGCTTCAGTCACTTGGAACCAAAGACTTAGAAATACTCCCTTGGACAAAGGGTGACATATGGCTACAGTTGTGGGCTACATGGGTCATCTAGCTTATCATAGGAATGGGAGATAGGGATAATTTTGAAATATGCAAAAGTTTCTCATAAATTGTCTTCTCTAAGTACTAAGAATAAAGTTCTAAGTGTTAAGAAGGGGGTACTAAAGTTTAGACCAAGTATCAGGGATAATTAGGGAGGGGGTACCTTAAGAAGATTCTTGAGTTCAGCCCTGCTTGAGTGCCCCAGGAATGTAAGGGAAGAGTCCTTTAATGATGATACATATGCAGAAGAGACCAGAAATGATGAGAGATGAATAAGAATCTCTAAATCCAGAAACTGATTACTCTCTCAGCTCCCTTCCCTTGTAATGAATATGCAATGTGATAGTATAGGACAACCAGAAGCAAGAAAGCTGGATTCATTAAGAATCCTACTATATGCTCCATAAGCAGGCCCACCCTCCTCTTTCCAGGTAACTCTATCCCAAACTAGACAATTCCCTCAACCACTGTCTAATCACATATGCAATGGATCTACCTAAATTTCTGGCTAAATTCAAGCCCTGCCTAAATTTCTGACTATGATTTAGTCTCAACTCCAAGCTAAAAAGTGATCATGTTTTTATCCCTGAAAGTCAGTGTGGTGGATTTAGCACCACTTTATGGGTTAAATCAGTGGAGGCCTGAAGGAGGCAGGTACTGATGCTTCAGAATCCAGAGATACATATAGGAAAGAGCTCAGATCCCATAACCTCTCTATGGCCTCACAGCTAGACAAGCCCCTTTCTCACCCATCAAGAATCAATGACTCAGTGCCCACGGTGTGTAGACTTGTACAGAGAAAGGAGGAGGAAAAGGCAACAGCCCCCGGACAATGGACATACTTACAGGGTTCTATGAGGAAAGTGCTTTTGTAAAGTAAAGATCATTACATAAACGTGAGTGATTTGTGTTTGTTATCATTATTATAGGAGATGTGATGTGATGGAGGAGATAATGGTACTGCCTTTGGAGAGCCCAAGGTTCATGGGCAGAGGCAGGGACCCAATAGAGTCAATAGAAACTTCTGGAACATGTTGAAAACTATGCTTATAGTCCACTAAAAAATTTAGATCTAAGAGGTGAGCTCCTTCACACATACACGCACACATACATACACACACATATGTGCACATATACACACATACACACATGTGCACACATGCACACGTGCACACATACACATGTAAACACATGTACACATATGCACACATATGCATGACACATGCACATGCACACATGCATACACACCACACATGCACCTATATACATGTGTACATACATGCACATATACACATATGCACATGTATTCTGGGTGTGCGCGCACATACATATATACATACATACACTTATACACATGTACACACACGTTCACACACATACACACACATATTCTGGGTGTACACACACACACACACACACACACACACGTTATTTGCATTTCAAGAGTCACCAGGAACATCCTTGGTGTCACTGGG
Source organism: Notamacropus eugenii (assembly GCF_028372415.1). Classification (NCBI taxonomy): domain Eukaryota; kingdom Metazoa; phylum Chordata; class Mammalia; order Diprotodontia; family Macropodidae; genus Notamacropus; species Notamacropus eugenii. The sequence continues at coordinate 338,903,752 of NC_092876.1, read as the reverse complement.
ATCATAGACCTTAAAACTAGAAAGACTTAGATATCATATAGTCTGTCACCCTTGTCTTATGAATTAAGAAGCTAAGTTCCAGAAAAATAACTCCTGGAAGTGGGGGGAGAAGAGAAGGAGGGTAGGGCTCACTCTGGAATGGAAGAGAGGAAACAAGCATTTATTAAGCTCCTACTAAGTACTATACAATAATTACCTCACTTGATCCGAACAAGAACCCTGGGAGGTAGTTACTATTATTATCCCAGTTTTACAGATGAGGAAACAAGCAGACAGGTTAAGTGACTTGCCTAGGGTCCCACAGCTAGTCTTATTTGAGGAATCAGAAGGCCAGTCTCATTGAATACAAGAGGATGTGGTGAGTTATAAGAATACTGGAAGGAGGATGGGTGGGACGTGGGACAGGTAATAGGGAACCACTGGAGTTTATTGAGTAAGTGAGTGACATGGTAGGATCTGCCTTTTTGGAAAATCACTTTGGTGGCCAAATGGAAGATGAGCTGAAGTGTGTTGTGCCAGTGGATAGCTTCCTCCCTCTAAGAGAGTCAAGTCCAGATCCCCAGATTACAAACCCAATATTTTTCCTACAACTCTACCAGGTGAAGAATCCTTTAAATCAGGGCTTCTTAACTTAGGTTCCACAGACCCACAATGGGTGGCTAGATATTTTCAGAGGATCCATAAACTTAGGTGAGAAAAAAAATGGATCATTTTTTTCAGAGCTAGATGATACAATAGATGTAGCACTGAACCTAGTGTCAGGAAGACCTGAGTTCAAATCCAGACACAGATAGTAGCTACATTATCCTGGGCTTAACCACTTAATCCCTCTCACTCTCAGTCAATTGTCATTTTTTGTCCTTTGTTCTTGAAAAGGACTATGACATCAGGAAGAAGATGTCATGATATGAAAGTGAATTAGATTTAAGTGAGGCAGGGCTGTGCAAAGTCATCAGCCTTACTTTGTCCTCTGGAGTCATCTGGGTCCAGTGGCAAGATATACATCAAGACAACTGAAGATGGTCCTGGATATAGTGGGAGCCATTTTAAGCTAAGGTCTTTGCCGGGTCTCAGTTTGACTGAGGCAGCACCATTATTAAGCACCTTCTATGAGGAACAAAATGTCAGGGATAATAAGGGAATCAATTTTTTTTTTAATGTGAAGGAAGGGTGTCTAGCAGTACCAGATTTTAAACTATATTATGGAGAGGTAATCATGAAAACAGTTTGGGACTGGATAAGAAGTAAAGTGATTGGTCAGTGGAATGGATTAAATCCATAATATATAGAAGTAAATGAGTACTCTAATCTAGAGTATGATAAACCCAAAGATTCCATCTACAGGGGCAAGAATTCAATATCTGATGGAAAAAAAAAACTACTGGAAAACTGGAAAGTAGTCTGGCAGAAACTAGGCATAATCCACTATCTCACACCATATACCAAGATAAGCTTAAAATGGGTACATAATTTAGACCTAAAAGGTGATATCATAAGTAAATTAGAAGAGCATGGAAGAAATTACCTATCAAACATATGGATAGAGGAAGAGTCCATGAGAAAATAAGAGAAAGAGAGGTTCTCAGGTGGTAAAATGGATTGTTTTGATTACATAAAATCAAAAAGGATTTGCTCAAACAAAACCAATGCAGGCAAAATTAGAAGAAAAAATAGGAAAATGGGGGTAAATCTTCGTATCAAATTTCTTTGATAAAGGTCTCAGTTATCAAACATGTAGGGAATTGAGCAAAATTTATAAAATAAGAGCCATTCCCCAATTGATAAATGATAAAATGATATGAACAGGCAGTTTTCAGAGGAAAAAAATCAAGGCAATTAATAATCCTATGAAAAACTGTTCTAAATCCCTAATAAGAGTACTCTATGTACTGGGCATCATGTTAAGTGCTGGGAATACAAAGTAAGGTAAAAGACAGTGCCTCTCAAGGAGGTCCCATTCTAATGGGGGAGACAACAAGAAAATAAATATGGACAAATGAGCTATATTCAGGATAAATGAGAAATGGTCAACAGAGGGAAGGCACTAAAATTAAGAGGAATCAGGAAAGATTACCTGTAGATAGGATTTTTGAAAAGCCAGGGAAGTCAGGATATGGAGATGAAGAGGGAGAGCATTCCATGCATGGGGGACAGCCAATATACCTGAAGCCAGGAAATAGAGTGTCTTATTTGAGGAATCAAAAGGAGGCCATCTCATTGAATCCAAGAGCATGTGGTGAGGTATAAGAATACTGGAAGGAGGATGGGTGGGACGTGGGCAGGTTATAGGGAACCACTGGAGTTTACTGAGTAAGTGAGTGACATGGTAGGACCTGCCTTTTTGGAAAATCACTTTAGTGGTCCAATGGAAGATGAACTGAAGTGGTTTAATTTGTGGCAGGCCAATCAACTAGGAGATTATTTCAAGTCTCAGGTGTAAGGAGATAGGAGGAGAACCAGGAGAATAGTGTCCTGAGAGCTAGAGAAAACAGTTTCAAGAAGAGAGGGTTAGATAGTGTCAAGGTTACAGAAAAATGAAGACGAATGAAGAGTAAGAAAAAGCCATTAAAGCTGGCAATTAAGAGTTCACTGCTAACTTTGGTGAGAGCAGTTCAAATGATGAGATCAGAATCCATAGAAAGTTAAAAAGACTGAGAGAAGTGAATTAAAGTCATTGAATGTATTCAGCGTCCTTAAAGAGTTAAGCTACAAAAGACAGCAGAAATAGCAGGGATGGATCATCAGGTGTTTTTGAGAATGGACATTTAAGGATGGCTTTTTTGGTAGGTAGTACTGAAGTAGCCAGTAGATAGGGAGCAATGAATGAGAGAGAAAGTAGAGATGATAGAGGAAGCAATCCTCTGGAGAAGACACAGGTATTTTTATAGGCAGTTCGTAGATAAGGAAAGATTGGAGATGAATGAGTTGATGAAAGGGGCAGTCCACTGGAGAAGATAGTATGGAAGTGGATCATTTTTGCATGTGCAAAAGTTAGCCTTAGCAAGGAAGAAGAGGTACCTCATAATATGAGAAGGGGATTTCCTCGTCTATAAAATGCAGATGATAATAATGGCACCTATCTCCCAAGGTTGCTCTGAGGATCAAGCAAGATAATATTTGTAAAGCACTCTGCGAACCTTAAAGCACTGCATAAAGGCTAGCTTTTAGTATTCACTTCTAACTGAAATTGAGCATTTTCTTAGATTATTTTTTTAAAAAAAATATTATTCTGAGAAGGAACCCATGTGATTCATCAGACTGACAAAAGGACCCATGACGTAAAAAAGGTTAAGAGCCCCTGATTTCAACCCTGCCTGTCCACACCAATCGTCCATTGCCGTTTTGTTAGGGGAGGTGGTACGTTTGGTTTCTTAATTTTGTATTCCAAGAGTCCTACTTCCCTCTTTTTGCCACTAGATGGCGATGGTAAGTCGCATTGCTTTAATTTCCTTACTACTGAGTTCTGCTTGCAGGAAAGATGAAGGCTGACCACTCCATTCTTATCCCTTAATCTGTCTCCTGAAAACTAAGAAGGGATTGGAAAAGAAAGAAGGAAAGAAAGAAAGGAAGGAAGGAAGAGAGAGAGAAAGGAAGAAAGAGAGAAAGAGAGAAGAAGAGAGATAAAGAAAGAGAGGGGAAAAAGAAAGAAAGAGAGGAAGGAAGGAAGGAAGGAAGGAAGGAAGGAAGGAAGGAAGGAAGGAAGGAAGGAAGGAAGGAAGAGAGAGAGAAAGGAAGAAAGAGAGAAGGAGAGAGATAAAGAAAGAGAGGGGAAAAAGAAAGAAAGAGAGGAAGGAAGGAAGGAAGGAAGGAAGGAAGGAAGGAAGGAAGGGAGGGAGGGAGGAAGGAAGGAAGGAAGGAAGGAAGGAAGGAAGGAAGGAAGGAAGGAAGGAAGGAAGGAAGGAAGGAAGGAAGGAAGGAAGGAAGGAAGGAAGGAAGGAAGGAAGGAAGGAAGGAAGGAAGGAAGGAAAGGAAGGGAGAGAGAGGGAGAGAGAGAAGCAGGCTTGGTGGTGAGCATCTATTCACAGTAGATGGTACCTAAATGAAAGTGGGGTTTTTGTTCATTGGTTTTGAGGCTTCAATTCAATTCAATGGAAGGCAAGAATTGAAACAAGGCCATACATCCAGAGCTAAAAGGACACCTTCATTTTACAGATGGGGCAAGTGAGGCCTGCCTGTGGTGGAAAATCAACTTGTCCAAGTCCAAAAGAGAATTAGTGCCTAGGGCAGGATTGGAACTTCAGTCTTCTGTGGATAGAGCCAGTGTTCTTTCCCTAGTACTACACTGAAATCAGGAAGGGTAGGGGAGCCTCACTAGGCTCCAAGATATTAAGGCATGATCCTTCCCCCTGAATTACCAGGCAGCAAAGGGATAGACTGAGGAGAAACCAGACACAGACCACTTCGGTGAAACATTACTTTTGGACAATTTGTGGTTCCTGATTTTCTCTAGACCCTTTGCCATCTATTGTAGCATTTACTCAAACTTTTAGTGACTCTGTTCATGACAAAGAACAAGTCACTTTATTCTCTGGGCCTCAGCTTTCTTATCTGTAAAAAGGAGGTGGGAGGGGTTATGGGTTCTAAGACTCCTTACAAGTTTGAGATTCCATGATTCTATGATTACTTTTCATGTGCCAATCAATCAACAGGTATTTATTAAGAAACTCCTATGTGCCCCTCACTAACCTAAGGCACACCTGCTGTAGTTTACCCTAATTTCTTCTTGATCTGTCTTTTAAATGAGGAGAGAGATGCTTCTTGAGAGAAGGTGATCATCTCACTGCAACCTTCCTTCTCTAAGGAATCATTGAGAAACCCTTTAGTTCAATTAAGGAGAAAGCAGCTTTGCTTAGAAGCCTGGACTCAGTTGTATCAGTGGGTGGGAAATTGAATCAAAACCTGGAATTGTCAGCTCCAATCAAATGTTGTCAGTGCTTGACAGTGATGAGGACAATGAGATTGATGGCTGGCATTTACATTATATTTTAATTCTTTCATGGTGCTTTTCCTTCTTCATCCATAGATTAACTTTAATATAGTTGGGCTTGTGGTGCAAATAGCCACTCAAAGGATAGCTGAGAAAGAGGGTAGGTATTGGAGACATGTAGAACAGCTGTCAGATCAGAAGACATCAGGATGAGGGAAGCAGTTTAGGAATAGATAAAGCTCATCCAAGCTAGAGGACAATGCCAAGATAGAAAAAAAACAAATGATGAGATTTGGCCATAGGAGGACCAGGAAGAAGCTAGAAGAGCAGGGTAGGAGCAAGGCCATTTAACTAGGAATAAGTCAAGTCAACAAGTCTTTATTGAGGGTTAACTGTGCCAGGCACTGTGCTAAGTACTAGTGATACAAAGAAAAGCAAAAAGACGGTCTTTCTCCTCAAGAAGCTCACAGCCTGATGGGGGAGCCAACTTGCAAACAACTATATATGAACAACACATATATATATATACATATATATATGTATATATATATTCATGTATGTATACATATATGCATGTATGTATATATACATAAGTATCTGATGAACTAGAGAAAATCAATAGAGGAAAGGCACTAGAAATTAGGGGAATCAGAAAAGGCTTATTGTACCTTTAGTTGAGGCTTGAAGGAAGCTAGAAAAGCAAGGAGGTGAAGATGAGAGAGTTTCAGATACAGGAAACAATCAGGAAATGGAGGGTCTTGTTTGTGGAACAGTAAGGAAGCCCATATTTCTGGCTTCAAGGTTGGGGGTAGAGAAGGAGGGTATAGAAGGCATGAGAAGAGTAGAAAGATAGGAGGGGGCCATGTGGTAAAGGGCTTTGAATGCCAAACAGAGGATTTTCTCTTTAATCCTGAAGGTAATTGGGAACCCCTGGTGTTTGTTGACTTGGTGAGGGAGGGCTACAGTGGGGAAAGGCTTGAGGCAGAGAGACCAGCTGAAAGCTTCTTTGCAATAGTCCAGGCATGAAGCGATGAGGGGCCTGTATCAGGGCAGGGCCATCATCAGAGGTGAGAAGGAAGCATATACAAGAGATGCTGTCAAAGGATTTGACAACAGATAGGATAAATATTAGGGGTGGGTAGATTGAGTAAGAGGGGAATCAAGGATAACACCTAAAAGTATTTGTCTAGAAATCCAAATCTTTAATCAAATTAGGAAGATTCATATATCATTAGAGTTGGAATGACTTTAAAGACATCATCTTGTATGAGGTTCTTAACAGTTTTGGTGTCATGGCCCCCAGAGCAGATCGGTGACACCTATGGACCCCTTCCCCAGGATAAGGTTTTTAAATGCATAAAATATGTAGGCTTGCAAAAGAAGCCAAAGGTTAGTGTATTCGGTTGGTTTTTTTAGGTTATTGTATTTTTATTCATCTTGTTAAATATTTCTCAATTACATTTTAATGAGGTTCAGGCCTTACTTGGGAATGGCATGGGCTGCATATGGCCCGTAGGCCATGATTTTGACAACTCTGACCCAGAGTGTTATTGGAGAACGTTAGGAATGGTCCACCCAGTCTCACAGAACAAAATCTTAGGGATTCCCTCTCGCCCACCTATTCCATTCCAAGCTACTACTCCCATCTTCTCACTAGCCTAGTCTGGCCACGCAACACCAAGGATCATGCTCAAACGGGAGAAACTAAAAAAAGTGAATCTTCCAAGCCAACCCCACCCTTCTTTAGGAGGGGAGTGTTGGAGTGTGTGACCTCTGAGAGCCCTGCCAACTCTAGAACTATGAAACTATGAACCTATGATATATGGCTCTGACCTCATCAATCACTGATTCCTCAGTGGATCACATTTATTTATATAGTCAGCTAGTTGGCTCAGTAGGATAGAATGCTCGCCTTGGAGTCAGGAAGACCTGAATTCAAATCCTAACTCAGACTCTCACTAGTTATGTGACCCAGGAGCAAGTTACTAAACCCCTCTCAGCCTGTTTCTTCACCTGGAAAAAGGGGATAATGACAGTATCCTTTTTCATAGAGTTGTCATGAGGTTCAAAGGAGATAATGTGTAAAGCCCTTTGCTGGTTGGTTGTTTTCCTTTGTTTTCAAAGAGGACCAAAATTACATCACTGTGCTACAGTCAAGTCACAGTGTGTCCAACTGATCAGACCAATACGAGCTCAGAATGCTCTACCACAGGTTGGGGACAAATAGTCCATGTGAACATTTAGACTGAATTCTCTAAATTTGCTCTTCTCATGGTTTTTCTGAGAAAGCCCTTTACAAACCTCAAAGCAATACGTAAATGCTAGCCCTTGTTATTGTTATGTAGCATTTTCAAGTTACTAAGGACTTTCAGATTTGTTAATTCATTACTCATTATAGGACAAAGCTCTCTGTTTCCATTTTGCAGATGGGAAAACTAAGGTTTGAGGAGATTGATAAGTGACTTTTTTAAGGTCACATGAGATTAAGTGGTAGAACTCAAGCTTAAACCTAGGTCTTCTACATGCAGGATTCAATATTCTGTTGCCTCTCACATTATTTTAGGAAGGAATTATCTATATGATGTATCAAGTACCTAGAAGAGTCAATTCCTTCTGAAGAAAGAATCATAGAATCTTGCCAGTTGGAAAAGGTCTCAGAATTCAATTAGTCAAGTGTCCTCCCGAATTCAAGAAATCACCTCTATCGTAACATTCCTGATAAATGATCATCCATTCTATACTTGAATGCTTTGGGGAGTTAATTAGTTAGTGGTGAGCTCTTTTTGCCCATTTTTGGACAGTTTTAATTGTTGGAGAGCCTTTCCAATGACCAACTTATTTCTCTTGTGGGATTTTCCCCCACCCCTTTGGGGACTGCTTATGTTTGTTTCCTCCTGATACACTTGTGGCTTGACTGATGTGGTTGAGCAAAGAAAGTGGGTTCTGACTGGCAAAAGAAAAAGATTCTCGCCTTTCCATCACTTCTCGGCCGATACCTAAAGTCCAGAGGGCACTGTCCTTCCTTCTAACTTCTCTTACATTCCTACCTCTGTACCGGGCCATTGACTGCAACACTCCAGACCAGTGGTCACCAATGCAACCAATGCTGCTGTGTATAGTGGGTGCTTTATAAAGATCCCCACTGTATGAAGATGAGCAGGTCTATAGAAAGAAGGTATACATGGTCTAGCTTTGTCCAGTTTAGGACATGTTTTATTTAGAGATCCCTTCTTCGTTGCCGAAGAAGGCCATGCCATCAGAGAAATGATGACATGATTTGCACTTGACTTTGTTTTGAGTGAGGGAGGGCTGTGCAGGTCACCAACCTCACTTCTCCTCCAGAGCCATCTGAATCCAGTGATCAGATATTCATCAGGATGACTGGAGATGACCCAGGATGAGGCAATTGGGGTTAAGTGACTTGCCCAAAGTCACACAGCTAGTGAGTGTCAAGTGTCTGAGGTGAGATTTGAACTCAGGTCCTCCTGACTCCTGCACTGGTGCTCTATCCACTGCACCACCTAGCTGCCCCTAGAGATCCCTTAGCTCTCAAAGTTCAGCCTTTCTGCTTTCTGGCTATCAGAGAAGCTTATATTATATTGTCAGTTCTACTCTGTCTCATGCTAAACTATAAGATTGTAGTCAAAATCATCTTCTGTTAAGTGCCAACTTAACTAGGACAGGGCCACAATCTGCTTGGTTTGAGAGTTGGAAATGAGAAACTGGAACAAAGTTTCAGAAGACAACTAGGTGGCACAATGTATAGAGTGCCCAGTCTGGGGTTAAAAAGACTCATCTTCCAGAGTTCAAATCCAGTCTTAGAGACCCTGGACAAGTGACTTCACCCTGTTTGCCTCAATTTCCTCATCTGTCAAATGAGCTAGAGAAAAAAGTGGCAAACCACTCCAGTATCTCTGCCAAGAAAACCTCAAATGAGGTCACAAAGAGTTGGACATGACTGAAAAAATGACTCGACAACAACAATAAATGTGCCAGGTGCTATCTGAGTGCCAGTGGTACAAAGAAGGGCTGGTGAGAATAGTCTCTGTGTCAAGGAGCTCAAAGTCTAACGAAGAAGACAGCACACAAGCAATTATGTGCAAACCAGAACTAGACAGTATAAATTAAAGAGAATCTTAGAGGAAAGGCACTAGCATTAAGAGGGATAGGGACAGGCTTCTTGCAAAATGTGGGATTTTACCTAGGACCTGAAAGAAGCCAGAGAAATCAGGAGGCAGAGATGAGGTGGGAGAGAATTCCAGGCCCAGGCAACAGAGAGAGATAATTTGGTCCAAATCTCCCATTTTATAGGTGAGGAAACTGAGGCCCTGAAATATTCACTGTCTTGCCTGAGGACTCATAACTAGAAGTTAACAGAGCCAGCTTTCAAACACAGGTCTTTTTACTTCAAATTTAGTACCCTTCCCCCCTTGCCAACCCCAGGCATAGGTCTCTTGGCTTGCCAAAGAAACTTTGTTCCAGTTTCTCACTTCCAACTCTCAAACCAAGCAGATTGTAGCCCTGTCTTAGCTCACCTGTTCCTCCAAACCAAGGGTTTGCTCTGGCTTGCTCCAGTTTCTACAGAACTCTGTGCACGCGCGCGTATGTGTGTGTGTGTGTGTGTGTGTGTGTGTGTGTGTGTGTGTGTCCACATACACACACATATGTATATGGTCAAACTATAAATGTAACAAAATTTAAGAGTATGAAATATTATTAAATAGCTCTCTTAAATGTTTTATGCCCTTCAAATTTCGGTATTCTGTAACGAACGTACGTAGTCATATATTTCTTTCTCTACCCTTTCCCCACCTCCCTTCCTCTCAGAGGCCTTCTCTTTAATCTTTTGTTCAACTGAGGTTCTGTGAGTCTATAATCATTCAAGTCTGAAAGGTATGCATCTGAAAATCTAAACAGTCATTTAACCTGTTTAATGTAGAAAGTCATCTCCTGACCTCACCAAAGGTTTAGCTTAGAAGATACAAGCCAAAGGAAGTTTTCTTTCACACTGTTTTCTAAGGGTTTCACCATTCAGTGAGAAAGAATAATTCTCTTCTCCTTTAGCTATCCCAGACAAACCATAAGATCATAGCTTTAGAGCTGAAAGCTTCCTGAAGGTTCAACTAGACGAAGTCATCTTATTCACAAAAAAACTGACCACAGTACAACAGATAGGGTCTGACCAGCCCAGAATTCAGTAAGACTATCAATCACATTTCTTCTTCCTATTGCAGTTATCCCTTCCACATCACATTAGGGTTAGGGGTACAGCCCCGAGATCTGGAAAATCCACATAAATTTTTTTGGCCCTTCCTCTGTATCAGAGAAGTCTGACTTTTTCTTCTATAGAGTGTTTATAATACCTTATTGTAAATGTTGGGTTGATAATAACACCATACTATACATAGATTTTATGCATTTTTGAGTTTCTAAACCTTTTCTGTGTCATCTGCTGGCCTTTGCATGTCATCTGCAGTTTTTACAAAAATCCCCCAAAATTCCCGCATAATTTCCTAAGCTGACCAGCAATATATTAAAACCACAATGGGGAAAATGACAATGTGGAAGGCAGAGCTGTATAAGTTTTTGGAGGCTGCTTTGTCACACTGTTGGTTCAAAATAAACTGTCCACTAAGGCACGAAGATTTTTTTCACATAAACTGCTGTCCAACCATGACTCTTCATCCTGTACCCATGCAGCATTCCTTAACTACACTGGCATCTGAGGTACAAACTTCTATTACACAAGAACAGACGACTTCACAGTGGCATCTAGTAGTCCATATTGTCCAGAGATAAGGGACGTCCTGTGAACGGACTCAGAGATAAAAATCAGAACCTTGAGTTTAAATTCATAGCAAAGATTGACTGCTACCTCCAGCCACAGTGGAGGTGATGCCCAGCAGAAAATATCTTTCCAAAGAGGCTTCCTTTTGCTAGGGCTGACTGGAAACCCTATCCTCTCCTATAGTACAATGGTCCAATGGCCCTGGTGACCCGCCTGCTTAGTGTTTTCACAGCAGTGGCTTGAGGCCTAGGACACTCTGCCAAGTGGCCTAGCCTATTGAATATGCACCCTGCCTGTTTAGGACTTCTCGTCTGTCCAAAACTGAAAATAAGCAAAGGAATGAGGCAGAGGCCCCAGTCCATGGTCTGTGGTGCTTTTAGGAGCCTAATCCTACCTCATCGGGGGTGGACATTGGTCAGGATTTGTCTCCCTTCCCTGCCTTCTAACTCTGTCATTTGGACTTGATTATAACTTCAAGCCAAAGTGAAATTGCAGTCTGATACATATAAAGCTTTCAAATGAGTAGAAAAATTCTCCCAGCTCTTCATCTCCTTTTACCCCACAGAGGGCTGTGCACACAGGTTAGCTGATGAAATGAAGCAGTCTTTCCTACTGACCTGTCCCAGGCCAGGTCTGGATTCTCTTTAGCCTGTGACAGAACTATATTGTATTGCTTTCCCTTCCCTGCTCTCCTTCAGCCCCAGCCAATAACACTGAAAAATTAAGACTTCCCTCAACAAGTGGGCCAGATTGCTTCTCTCCAGGAAGAAGGAAAAGACCTTCACTTAACTACGAGAGGTACCAATTCTTTAATCATGAATAGAACAGCAGCTTCTTGTGCTATCCCTGGGGAAATAGACATTGATCTTCTATCTCCAGGCTTCTGCAGAGTTATTAGTGGAAGGCAGTGAACAGCTGTTCCTGATAGTCCCTCAGAGTCATAACTAAGGAGGGATAACTAGAGTACCGAAATATAGAAGGTATAAAACATTTAAGAGAGCTATTTAACAATATTGTACACTCTTAAATTTTGTTGCATTTATAGTTTGACTATGTATATATATGTGTGTGTGTGTGTGTGTGTGTGTGTGTGTTCACATTCACTCTTTCAGTAGCATATAAACTAGTTAGCAAGAATAGTTAACTAAGAAGGCATCAGCTGGTGTTCTCAATCCCCTAGCAGTCACACACCAGGTGAGCTCCTTGGTAACTCAGTGCTTACTTGCTTCTCCCCAGCAGTGGCCTCAGGCTATCCCAGAGTCTTCTTCACAGGAGTCTTCCCCCATCATCCCTTGGGGTAAGAGTCCTGGGGCTCTTTCTCTTCCCACAAGGCAATGTCCCAGAGCCTCCCTCATGGGATCATCATCAAGATTCCTCTCTTCACATGGTTGAAGATACTTTAACAGTGCTTGTCCCAAGCATCAAAATTACTAGATACGGTTCTGAAGTCCTTTGGGAATGTTGGAAGAAACCACCTGAAACAGCAGCAAGAAATATTGACGTCAGATGTAAGAAAAAAATTTTTTTAGCTAAAAAAGCTGTGACTTAGGAAGGACAGAGAATTCCATGACCCTATCCAGCTCCATATCCTATGACCTTCTCTCCTTCTCTGGAATCTGGATTCTCTGGTGTCTGATACATTTTCTCAGAAGTAAGAAGACAGAGAAGATGAGCTCCAAATCCACAGAACCATGAGACTAGAGCATGTTCAAACTGCAAAGGACCTGAGCAATCCCCTTATCCAATCTCCTCATTTGACAAATGAAGAAACTAAGGCACAGAATAGGGAAGCAGGTTCCATGAGGTCAGCACCAGAACCCAGACCTACTGACTTCTGGTTCAGTATTCTTTTCCACTTCTGCCTCTTTGTGGATTTGGCATTTTTACATTCACCACTGAATTCCTGGGTATGGATCTACAGTCAATTCTCAGCTACCTTTATGAGCATATGATAAAATGACTCTCTGAATCTGCAAATTTGCCCTCTAGAGACAAGTTGGTTCCTTTTAGGCTCTATGCTTTTAATTTAATTTATTACTACTGAGTTGAGTAGTAATAGATGATTAGAATATTTTTACACATGGATACCTAAAGAAGTAGGAGATCAGAGCAGGCAATTAATAAATGTGTGTTGCTTGATTGATCACTGCATATGATCCAGCCATTATGCAGTGAAGCAAATCCCACTCTCCACTTAACACATCAGAAATTTGACAATAATTGAATCTGATTTGCTGCTGGAATTGTCCAAGGTGAAAAGAGGCATCCGCTTCAGAATGCCATCTCTTCTGACTATTTGGTGTTTCTTTTCCCTTCTCTCCTTGAGTCTTCCTGGATTCTTTAGTGTGCCAAAGCGATAGGGTGTCACTTTTCTCTGCCTGCCCTACTTTGGGAAAACTTTGACCTACTTAGAGGTAAACATTTTTGGAAATGGAGAAAACCTGGACTGGTTTGTTTTTAGAAACTCCAGATGCATTCATCTATTACTGCGACAAATAGCTCATCTCCTCCTGCGCTAAGACCAGATCAGTCCCCTGCTTTATTTAGGACTCCTAAAACCACCTCTGCTGCCAACTTGGCCTATCTAACCCTTTGGAATATGGAAATGATACTGTATCTGTTCTATGAAGGCAGCCTCTGAAATGCCGTCTTTCAACCTGTATTCATTTCCCAGCTTGGGATCTAGCCTAGACCACATAGTGGTCAGCAGTGCTTTTTTTTCCCTGGGGCATGGAGATGGTAGAGGAAAAATTAGACTACAGCCTAGCTATGGAAATATTTTTCAAGGATGTGTGAGGAGGAATTTGAGTTATTGCAAAGTAATAACTTGAGAAAATATAATACAAAACGTACTTAGAGGATGGTGGGTTCTGTGACGGTTTGGTTATTTATTGCAATGGGATTGCATTTACAAGGTATATGCATTTACAAGCCTAGTCTAGAGGCTCATTAATTCCCCCCTACCCCCAGGGATGGGGGAGACAGCTACGTGGAGCAGTGGATAGAGTTTCAGGCCTGCAGTCAAGAACATATATCTTTCTGAATTCAAATCTGGCCTCAGACACTTTCCAGCTGTGTGACCTTGGGCTAAAGTCACTGAAGTGACTTGACTTAACTTTCTTTGCCTCAGTTTCCTCATCTGTAAAATGAGTTAGAGAAGGAAATGGCAAACCACTTCATTATCTTTGAAAAGAAAACCCAGCCTCAATATTTCTTGCTGCTCGTTAAAGTAGTTTCTTCCAACAGTCGCAAAGAACTTCATTATCACTTGGGGTCACGAAGATTCAGATACAACAAAAAATGAAAAATTCTTCCAAGGCACTATGCTTACAATTCTGGTCAGTGCCACTAGATGGTGAAAGTTGAAGATGCACATATCTAATAGATACACTCTTGCACACAAGTAACTTAAGTGTGCTATCAATATCCATAATGCAGCCAGTTATGTGGGGTGGGCCTGAAACAAACTCTTTGCTATCTCTACCCTTCTTTCAAAATGCAGCTGAAATACTACTTCCCTCATGGTCCAAACTGAACCCTTCCTCCCCAGTCTTTCTTCTTTTTGTTCGACCTCTTATATCCATTTAATGTCATCCTTACTTGTATCATAGCTATTTGTGTATAGGCTTTATCCAAATCTTGGGACATTGAGAGAGCATTGAAAATGAGGCAGAGGATGGGGTCTTATCTTGGGAGCTGGGAACTTGATTTTTTTATTGTCATTATTTTGACAGTCTCACATAATTTTATATTTCAGTATAATTGGATTCCTTTGTAATCCCCCTTTTTTACTTTATGCATTTAGAAACATTCTAAGAAGGTATCCCTAGACCATCAGACTATCAATGGGATCCATGACATAAAAACAATTAAGAACTTCTAATGCAAGTTTTGATTTAACCTCCAAGCAGCACATTTGTTTGCAGTAGATGGTTTAATAGGTATGTCAGTTGGACCTTCTGAAATGGGATATAAAATGCAATCCTCAGTTCAGATGATTGTTGCTGGAGTGGTGAGATAGTAGAAAGGCACGATCCAATTGGACGGCTTTCCAGTATAAACTCATCCTGTCCAAAACTGAACTCACCATCTTCTTATCAAAACCGACCCTTCTTTTCAACTCACAAATTTCTTCCCCATTACCCAAGTTTCGGGCCTGGAAACTGTCTTTCTCTCACAACCCCCCTCACATCCATCCCCATTTTCATTCCTACTACATTCCTACGCTTAAGTCTTGATCACTTTTCACCTAACTGTTATAATGGAGCCTGACTTTAGGCTCGCCTCTTTTCCAAGTCATCCTTCCCACAGTTGCCAACTTAATGTTCCTAATGCACAGGTTCAATCAAACCGTTTAAATTAAATAAAAAACTTTCAATGGTTCTCAAACTTACAGGATAAAATCTAAACTCTTTAGCATCAAAATCCAACCTCAAACTACCTTCCCAGTCTTATTTCATCCCACTCCCTGTATATACTATATGTTTTAGTTAGACTGTTATCTCCTCTTACTTTATACATGCACACAGGTTGTCTTCCTTGTCTAAAATATTTCCCATCCTCACCTGTGCCTTGGCCCCCATTCTATTATATCTTATCCAGGGGTGGGAAACCTGCAACCTTGAGGCCACATGTAGCCCTCTAGGTCTTCAAGTGCAGCCCTTTGACTGAATCCAAACTTCACAGAACAAATCCTTTTATTAAGAACTTATACTTCCTTGTATACATGTTCTTCCAATCCTATCAGATTGTTCCACCTTTGTATTTTCAGTGCCTAGCATGGTGCCTGGCACATAGTACATTCTTATCATCTGTTTGCAGAACAGTTGTGTGAGCTCTAAGGTGCTGAACAAATTTCACAGAGGATAAATATTACATAACTATATTAATAGCTATCCAGGGCATGGTATTTCTTCAGAGGACAGGGAGGGTTGTGATGAAATCAAGGGGCATGCTTGTCCAGAGACCTTGGGGTAAGGGGGTGTCATCAGTGGCTGCTGACAGGCTATGTCCAGTATTATGAACTGAGATTTTGGTCCACATTTTATTGTTACAGAACTTTCTGAAGTCCTCAGTGTCCTGTTGGATGTAGGGCTGACAGGAGGCAGGGACTGCTAGATGGAATAATGCCCTTTGGGGAATGCCATATATGGAATACCTTTGAATGGTATATATATTTGGAAGTGGGCATATATTATATATGTATGTCTGTATACATACTATGTAGTATATATAATATATACATATGTACATACATATATGTGCATTACATGTGCATGTATATAGGCATGCATCTTCTGTTCAAATAAGAACCCCTGCTTAACCTGAAAGTCATGTTACTTGGGTCCTTGTCGCTCATAGTCCATCAGATTTGGGAGTGTCCCAGAAATATGTGTTGGAAGTGACTGACAAAATTGAATCTATTGATCTTCATCATCATTATAACAGGGGAAAGATAGTGCTGGGAAGTTTTTTTAAAAGCGTATGTTATATTATGCATAGTCTGAGTTTGCCATTTGAATGTAAGAAATGAATGAATGAATGAATGAATGAATGAATGAATGGATGAATGAATGAAAAAACACTTATTAAATGCTTACTATGTGCCAAGCACTATGTTAGGCACAGAAGATTCGGGTGGAAAGAAGATGATCCGTGCTCTCAAGCAGCCCACCCTCTAGTTGGGGGAGATCATACACACACACATGTGTGTGTGTGTGTGTGAGTGTGTGCATGTACAGTGCAAGCATTCTAAGAGTTTTAGCTAAAGGGCAGATGACAAAACCCAGGAGTCCTCAGGATACATGGGATGACTACCCAACAGGGAAAGGATCATGGTGGACAGTAGCTGGTCACTTTGGGGGAAGAGAGAGTGGGCCTAAGGATTAGAGATGAATGGGAATTCTGGACTTCTTATTTCAGGGGTGGAGATACAGGGTTTATAGAGATAAAGGAAGAGATACAGGTGGAGATTATTAGGGTTAAGACAAGAGGGGAAAAGAAGCAATACACTGGTAAAAAGGATGGAAGAGTAGTATAGCAAAACCAGGAGGGAGGTGGTGGTAGATTGTCCCAGTTGGTACCAAATCTCACGGGAACCCTCAAGGTATCTCATGGGGTTTGTGATAGGGGAGATAAAGGGGAACACCTACTTAGATTCAGCTCCAAATAGGGTCCTCCAGGTTCTTCTCCAAAGTGTGAGATATCCAATGGTAGAAGAGGAGTTTCCCACTTAAAACTATCTTCAGACAGATTCCAGGGATCAGCTATTTATGAGAAGAGAAGGGGGAACAAGGTTCCTGCTTGTGGCACAGGTATTTCTGATGGCCAATTTAAGGATGGCAAATAGTAGAGAGGGGGATAGTGTTGCTGAAAATGGGCTCAGCAGAATCAATGAACAGTTCAGTAGACATGGCAGTAAACCCTTGAGTCTGGGAGGTACAGTCTTGATTTTCCTCCTATTATGCCTTATTATGATGTGTGATGGTATTCACAGATGTATGTGTTCTTGTGAGACTGTGACTTGTGCCTTTCCAGAACCTGACACATGGCATGCATCAAAATAAGAGAAATCATTCCTAATGAAAGCTCTGGTTACTTCCAACCTGATGTTTTGCCAGTTGAGCTTGCTCCCAATTTTCTATCCTTAGAAAATAGTGCCAGCAGAGTAGTATAAATTCAAGAAAAGCTTCTGTCTTATTTTCGGCAGGTATTTTGTCTTTGAGAGATGGGTCATTTTCCTTCCTACTGTGAGACACTAGTTGATAGGTGAATGAGAAACAAGGAAAGGAAAAAAAAATTTAAGTTCTCATGAGGTTTCAAGTATTTCACAGAGATAGACAGATAGATAAATAGACAGACAGATAGATAGATATTAGAGACAGAAAAAGCATTTATTAAGTACTTACTATATCCCAGGCATTGTAGCAAGTACTGAGGTTACAAATACAAGCAAACAAGACAGTCCCTGACTGCAAGGAATTTGTATTCTAATGGTAGAAGACAATGTAAGAAAAGGGAGCTGGAAAAGTGGTGGGCTTGGGGGGGGTGAGAGGAGAGAGGTCCCTGAGGCATGTTGAGGAGGCAGCAGTGGGGGAGTGGAGTGGAAGACTGGCCCCTAGCCAGATAAAGCGCCAAGAACCCCAAGGGTGGAGCACCAATTTCCAGCTGGGTGGGAAGGTGTGGATAGGAAATACTCCAAGTGTTGGTGGTCCACTGACATCAGAATAGAGTGTTATATGCCCTTTAACAGACGTCATCAGTGATGCCCAGTAGCTTCCAATCCCAAAAATTATAATTTTGTAATTTTGTTCAGCTGTTTTTAGCCACTACTGATAAAGTACCAAGGTTGTTTGTGCCCTGGCATTGTGAGAAAATGACTCTGATGACCGAGCAGGTGCTTTTGGTGAGAAGTTGTCCTGGCTACAAGTGAAATAAGAGCTGTTTGTAGTTGTTTATAAGTAGTTTGGGCTACTGGTATCCACTGAAAGTAAGCTTTTTTTATCAATATGGCAATGGGTACCACAATGTTGTAAAATACTTGGGTGAATACTTCAATCTATCTGTGATCTCATCAGTAAAGGTATGTCCTTCAGCCTATGTCTTCCCGTTAATCTTCCACAGGAGGTCCAACCAGCATGCTTTCACTAGATAAGAAATTATTAATCTGGTGTCCAAAGACTCTGCCTCCCCCAAGGTATCTGAACTTGGATGAGGAAAGAAATTACACCCTGAGCTCAATATTTTTCTTTTGTAATCCTATGGATTTTATTTTATGCATTTGGAAAAAATAGGTTTCATTAGACTGCCATACAGGTCCATGACGTAAATGAGGTTAAGAATCTTTCTTCTGATTCTTTGACTCTAACAGTCTGCTATTCCTAGCTTTTACTACGTCTGGAACTCCTTTTCTAATCATACATCCCTTTGATGATACATCTTTAGTGCCACTTCTGGTGTCTAATTCTTTGCTAATGGGTTGTATGAAGCCTTTTTACCCTCACTGGGCGTCACTGCATTGCCTTTGGTGTGACCTTTAACCTTAATTCTTCCAAAACAATTAGATCCAATAATTCATATCTATATAGCTTTGTCAGAATAATATTGGTGTTATAATAATGGGCCTTTGCTGAAGAGAGAAGCTTGGGGTCAATTAAAAGCATTGCACAACTTCCCAAAGGTGATAACAGTAAATACCTTTCCTCCTACTTAATTAGAGGCCCAGTTTGCTGTCCATGTGCACTTTTTACCCAAGATACATGCACCAATGAATTAGTTCTTTGGTTCGCCTGTACAATTGCGTATCATAGTCCAGCTAATAAGTATTCTTCATCCATTTGGTTTTTCTGATGTATTTGGGGAGACTAAACTCTTTAGAATGATTATGGATTTTATTTAATAGGCTTTGCATATTCTGGGCCTTAATGTAGTCTGCACAAGATCATCATCAAAGGGGAGTATCTGGGAGACTTCATGATCTGTAGGAAATCCTTCCATTTCTATACTGCACCGAACATCCTTCATGACAGTGGCAAACACCTTTGTTGAACATCTGTCTCCATGCTATACTTCTTGCTAGCTTGGAGGCAACATGATATACTAGAAAGTGCATTGGCTCTTGAGTCATGGATGTTGGGTTCAAATTCCAGTTCTGATGTTTACTTACGATCTTAGACAAGTCATTTATCCCTTCTGAGTCTCAATTTCTTCTTTTATAAAATGAGGGGTGTTGGATTGGATGACTGAGATCTATTCCAATGCTAGTTCTATTCTTCTCACTTTTATTAATGATCAGAGAGTGGTCAAGTAAAGTTGTATCTTTCAAGGAGTCTTGAATGATTTTGACATATGTGAGGGAAATACCTTATAAAAGGAGAGCTTTTGGAGTTGGCATTTTGCTCTATCAAATGCTCAAGAGTCAACAAGAAGAAATCACAATATTTTCTGCATTTTTCAGCCAATCGTCTGACTGGATATGGTCTGTATAGAGCATCATTTGTGAAAGCCTACTTTTTTCTTTCTCAAAGATGTCCTTGAGAAGTGTTCAGATTAATCTTTTAAAATTTATAGGGAAATACTAAAAGGGAGCAACCTTCTCAATCACCACTCTTCTCTACAGTAATGGCATACATGTTTTTTCCCCAACATTCTATATCCTTCCCTCTTTCAGATATCTTGAGAATCAGTCCCTACACATTCTCAAAATTGTGTCTCCTCGAACATATATATATATATATATATATATATATATATATACACACACACACACACACCCACACCCACACCCACACCCACACACACACACACCTCCTCTGCATATTGGTCTTTTCAGGCTGATCTTGTATTTTAGTTCCATTTCTACTTCCCTGTCATTAATACACAAAATAGTTTGTTGTACCAAATAGATATTTATTTTTTGTTTAATGTCTTTCCAGGCTCATGATTAGATGTTCCCTAAGCGATCACACTAAGCTCCCAGTAAGCCTGTTTTTCCTCCTATGAGGCTTTTCTCTATTTCATGAAGTAATATTGGTCATAATCTTCCAACATTCTCATCTGTAAGATATTGCAAAAGAGTTTTTATTCTATATATTCGTGGCCCTTGACTATATAACATCTTTTCACTTCAAAAGGAGAGCAAGCATTGGATGGATAAGAAATTTAAAATTACTTTGACCTTCACCCTGAGACTTGGTTTCATTGGTGGTCTGTGACAGCAACTCTCTTCATCCATTTCACTTTTGGTGAGGCATCAATAACTTGTTTAATTAGTTCAGGTCAGAAATGTTTTGATTGTATGCCATGAATTCATCTTAGTTTTAATTTCTTTTATGATTTGATTTTTCTTCTATTGATTTGGAAATGACTTCCACATTTGTAAACAAGTGTTTCTTGTCTAAAACATAATCAGTTTACTCATAGTAATGATATGCATCATGTTCAAAGCCTCATAACTCTTTACTCATGATACATAGTAATGAGACCTTTGAGTTATTTTTTCCTTAATCTTGAGTCATATTTTCCAATGCATTTTTCTACCACTGGACTCCCTCTATATTGAAGACACTGTATATATGTTGATTTAATTCAGCAGATCAGAGTTCTTAATGTAATTTTTCTTTCAGTCCTTGGACATACCATACTGTTTGTCCCCTTTCTTCCTAGTCTCTGTCTTGCTGAGTTTATCAAAGGTCACTGAGATCAGGAAGAGAGTTTTGCTTTTGCATAGAGTTGTTTTTCTTGGAGACTTTAGAAATATACTCTATCTTGGGTGCAGAAAGACCAAGATATTCCCAATATATGCTTCAATTGTTCAATGTATCTTTGATCCCATGTTGATATTCCTGCTTGAATGCATTTTGCCATCCATCCATGCCTCCCTATCCTGTACACTCTCTCCATATCATCCAATAAGTTCACAAGGGATCACCCAGTGTGCAGAGCCTTTCCTTGCTTTCCCTTGACATTGCAAGCATGCCAGTGGAGCATGTTCAGTGGTTTATCTATTATCCATCATTCTTACTTCATGATTGATCCAGCTTCTTTTCACTCACAATTTTTTTGTTGTCGTTGACATCCTTCACTGCATTTCTTTCCATTATTTCTTATTTGTAATGTGCTACAGTCTCCTGACATCCATCATGCCCTGGGTGATAATACTCATTTTCAGTTCTTTGGAGATTGCAGTGTGCTATGTCTGGCAGCTATACAGAAAATCCCAAAGGCCTTTGTTCACAAACTGTTGGAATATTGCAAAGGTATTAAAAGTCTAAACAGCAAGTCCAGATGTCCACCATACTATTTATATTAGGTACAAAAGGAAGTTTTTCATTTTTTAAATCAACTGTGACCTAGGAATTAATTTCCCCTTCTCATATTTCTTCCCTCGCCCCAATGAAGATTGGGGCACCAGCTAGGAATGTGGAAGAGGCATTTAAATCAGCTGTAAATTATCATTCCTTTAAAAATGTCTTAACTTCATGCTCAAGGAATAAATAGGGCTGCAGGCCTGTCTTTGTGTTTTATTTTGTTTTTCTAGTGGGGCAGGGTGGTATAGGGAGGAGCTCCTTGAAGACACGTAACTAGGGTGGTTTAGGTGCCTTCCTGGTACCAGAATATTTGTGGGCATTCAGTTCCTCGGATGATACCTTACCAGCAGAGACTTTCTTAAAAGGTCATTGATGTTGACTGCCTGCTCAATTCTAGATGGAAAGACAACTTTTTTGGCAGCATAAAGACTGAAATTAAATAGCATCAGCTCCAAATGATATCAGAGATCCTTGAGCTGTCTTCCTAGAATGGTCAAAAATTATAATATCCTAATTAATTCAAAATAGAGGAATGGCCTTGGGGTACTAAGGCAAACAGAGGGATTATCATTCTAATGAAAGCTGCATCTATCAGAACCAAATCTGTCTGATGGTAGAATGAGACACTTATTTCAATGATATGGTTCTAGAAGATCTCCCTCTCCAAACATGTGGGTCAGTATCCTTCCATCAAAGAGGTTTCTTAGGTAAGGATGGATGGCATGCAAGGACCCAGAATGAAGCTGGTTTATATTTGTTTTCAAAGACTGCCCTGAGATCAACTCTGAAACAACAATGGATTGTCACGTCTTTTCATGGGATGGCAGAAGATAAGATGTTAACAGTTGACCACAATTCCCTGGGGCCTGAAAGAGGCTGAGGTCAGAAAGTATGGTGCCTTGGTAACCTAAGAATCCAGAGATAAGAGGATGCAGTCAGAACTCCTAAGCCATGGCAACGAACAGGACCAGATGCTAGGACAGGGCCAAGTGAGATGATTCAAGTAGCCAGAAATGTAGGCGGAATGGATGGGAGAACTGGAGGCCCAACCAGATATGCACGAAACAAACTTGGACAGATGGAGGAACAAATGAAACAGGTTGCCCCATTGGAGCTTCCTCTTAATGCCAAATTGGAGAATGCAAATCTTACTCCTTATTCCTTAAAGAACCAAGCTTGCTGAGATTTGGGAACTAGACCCTAGCATCAGTTCAGGACCTCTCATAGCCAGTGTCAAAATATTCTTTAGAGTAACCTTCCTCAAGGAAGGTTCTCGATGTTAAGGGTGGTCTAGGAATGCCAATGTACCTCCCAGATTATTGAGCACTTCAGCCCATGACTAAATAAATTCACCTTGGAAGACTTGTCAGACTTGAGAATCACAGGATCATTGGTCTATCATTAGAAGAGACCTCAGAGAACACCTAGTCCAACCTCATCATTTTACTGTTGAAGAACTTGAATCTCAGGGAGGTTAAATGATTTCTCTGAGGTCATACTGGTAGTAAGTAAAGCAACTGGGAAGTACAGTGAATAGAGCTCTGGGACTGGAGTCAAGAAGACTTGAATTCAAATTCAGCCTCACAAGTTGTGTGACTTTGTAGAAGTCATTTGACCTCTCTCTGCCTTAGTTTCCTCAGCTATAAAATGGGGATGATAATAACATCCCCCACAATGGTTATAAGGAGCAAATGAGATCTTCACACAATTTGAAGAGCACTGAGCACAGTGCCCAGCACATTGTAGGTACTTAATAAATGTTAGCAATAATACTAGTGATGATGATGATGACTAGGATGGTGGTGGTGATGGTGATGATGATGTACTAGTGGTAGTGGTAGTGGTAGTGGTGATGGTCGTGGCGATAGTGGTTCTAGCAGAGGTACGTTTTGAACCCAATTCGTCTGACTCCCTAACAAGTGTTCTTTCCATTTCACCACACTGCACCATTTTGTGACCATCTCTGATCAAGAACTGAGGTGACCTCAGGGTATGTACTGCTATGACAGGATGTTAAGTGGCAACTGAGCAAGGGTTATATGTTGATGTCAGAACCAGGGAGGCTCAGCAGTATAATGGTCACCAGAGGTCAAGAATCCAGGTAGGCATGTTGAGGGCTAATGGCCATGCAGTTAGAAGGGGTCATTAGAAGCAGTGGATTTGGATTTCCAATATAAAAACAGTCAGGGTAGCAGAAAATGAACTTGATATTAAGTTAAGGCTCTGGTTCATCTAGAAGCATCTTAAATACTTTTTGGGGTGGGAATAAACCTCAGGAAATAAACAGTCCTGATCCCATAGGCAAGTGACTCCACATTCCAGAAAAGAGGGGAGTGGTAGCAGCCAAAGGTAGAACCTGACAGTAAGTCCTTATTTGGTTGGATATGTTGGGCAATTGTTATTCCAGTAAAGCTGCTCCTTCAAACATGTCTAACTGAAATTAACTCCAAATAATTGTCTTTCTTCTAAACTTAGGAAATTGATTAGCTAAGTATCATATCCACATCTTGGATATGGAGTCAGAGAACCTTGATTCAAATCCCAACTCTCTCATTTCCTACCCATGTGACTTTGGGCAAGAATGCACTTCATGGCAATGGGTCTCATTTTTCTTATCTCTAAACTGGGGAGGTGGGACCAGATGAGCTCTGACATGAGGTCCTTCCAGCTCTAAATCTGTTATATTTTCCACACTCCAAACTTACCCTCTTGTCCAGTGGATGGGTTTTCTATGGTTTGTGAATCCCTAAAGATTCTAACAAATCTTTCTAAACCTGGGTTCAACGTATTAAATGGAGAGTACCCTAAAGAGCTACATGCTCTAGGTTGCTTTAGATTGGTCAAATGCTTTAGGTTGGTCAAAGGATACGAACAGGCAGTTTTCAGAGGAAGAAATTAAAACTATCTATAGTCATATAAAAAATGCTCTAAATCATTATCAATTAGAGAGATGCAAATAAAAACAACTCTGAGGTACCACATCATACCTATCAGATTGGCCAACATGACAAAACAGGAAGATGATAAATGTGGAAGAGTTGGAACATTAATTCATTGTTGGAGCTGTGAGCTGATCCAACCATTCTGGAGGGCAATTTGGAATTATGCCCAAAGGGCTACAAAAACGTGCATACCCTTAGACTCAGCAATACCGCTTCTAGGACTGTATCCCAAAGAGATCATAAAAATGGGAAAGGGTCCCACCTGTACAAAAATATTTATAGCGGCTCTCCTTGTGGTAGCCAAGAATGGGAAATCGAGGGGATGCCCATCAATTGGGGAATGCCTGAACAAGTTGTGGTATATGAATGTAATGGAATACTATTGTGCTATAAGAAATGATGGACAGGAAGACTTCAGAGAGGCCTGGAAGGACTTATATGAACTGAGTGAAATGAACAGAACCAGGAGAACATTGTACACAGTAACAATCACAGTGTGTGAGGGATTTTTCTGGTAGACTTCACCCTTCACAGCAATGCAAGGACCTAAAAAATTTCATGTGGACTCGAGGCAAAATGCCTTCCACATCAGAGAAAGAACTATGGAACTGGATTGTGGAATTAAGCAGATTATTTTCTCTTGTGTTGTGTTTTGTTTTGGTTTTTTTTTTTCATGGTTTCTCCCATTCATCTTAATTCTTCTATGCAACATGACTATAGTGAAAATGTATTTAGTAAGAATGTATGTGTAGAAGCCATATAAGATTGTACACCACCTCAGGGAGGGAAGGGGAAGAGAGAGGGGAAGGAGGGGGAGAAAATCTAAGATTTATGGAAGTGACTGTAGAATACTGAAAACAAATTAATAAAAAAAAATACTTGAAGTTCAGAAACCAAAATGAATGTTCAAAATTGTTTTTACATGTAATTAGGGGGAAATAAAATATTATTCAAAAAGGAAATAAAACTATCCAAACATATTTCTTAAAATGGCACCCCCAAAAAGAAAAATGTCAGAAACTACCATATTTTACCACATAATCATCACAGATTTTATGCCAATTTTTTTGCAAGAAAGTGGGGGTGTGACCATTATGTGAAAATGTGTGCCGGTATTACTTTAAAATCATTTATTACTAAAGCTTCTTTGGTGCAGGATTAGGATGCACAGAACACTCATGAATATACATTAAAATTGAATACTAGCAATGCATGTACACTGAGAATTCTAGACTTGCAGCTCGCAATGAATGAGAGATAAATGTATATCCATATGCCACTGGTGAATACATTGCTATTCTGTTGATCTTTTAAGCAGTGTGATGAACAGAATTATGCCATTGACAATTATGCGATGAAAAGTTATAAACCAATTTTTGGATAAAAAAAAACAGGTCATGATGATTATGCAATGGTAATGTTTATGTGGTGAAATAACCAGGTAGTTCATTAAGTGAAGGTAATAGGTTGGCAAACAAGGCATGGTACAATAGAAAGAGCACTGACCTTGAAATCAGAAAAAATGGGCTTGAATCCTACCTCCAACATTACCTTTGTGATCTTGGGCAAGGCCTATAACCTCCCTAGACTTCAGTTTCCTTGTCTATGACATGAAGGGGCTGAATTCCATGTTAAGTTGAAGTAGATGTTTTGTGTTGGTGACTGGTGAAAGATAAGCCAAGGATTAGTCCTGGATGCCTAACAGAGAGTTTTGAGTCCAAGTCTAAGGACTTTGGACTTTATGAAAGTTTGAGGAGGATACTGACAGGAAAGCAATATTTTAGGAATATTATTTTGGCAGCCGTGTGCAGATTGGACGGGAAGGGATCAGAAAGATGACTCAGGATACCACTGATCCAGACTTGAGGGATGAGGGAAGAACTAGGATGGTAACTGGCAAGAAATGGATGAAAAATGTATGGGAGGAAGAATTGACAGGATTTGATATCTGATCAAATAGGGGCTGATCAAGAAGGGTTTATGAGGACTGAAGTAAGTAACAAGAAAAGAAAAAATTCAGAGCTTGGGAAATTATATTGGCAGTGCCACCTAGACAGGGAAGTTGGGAGGAGTCAGCTTGGTCAGGAGTGGAAGAAAACCAGGGGAGGAGGTGTGCAAATAATAACTTTTAGGTTACAAAGTTCTTTATATATTGTACCATTTGATCATCATAACAATACTATGAGGTAGATAATATTTGAACCTTTAAGTTGCCTACACTATGGAAGATTTGGAAGACTCATATGCAGTTTTCATTCAAACAGAGCACCGGTTTTCTGTAGTTATTTATAATTGCAAGGTCTGATTATTTATTATAGGCAAGCTTTACTTATTTTGAAAATTCTATAGTTATACTATGTAAGTTGGGTAAGTAAAGCTTCTATTAAACACATTTATACATTTTATTTTATTTACACATTTTATTTTATACATTTTATTTTACTTATACATGTTTCTTTATACATTCTATTTTATTATTTTATTTATTTATACATTTTATTTTATTTATAAATTGTCTATATATGCTAGGTATTATATCAGGTGACAGAGATACATGATACTTATGAGAGGTAGTATGGTATAGTGGATAGGACACTGGACTTGGGGTCAGGAAGACTTGCGTTCAAATCTTGCCTCAGATTCTTATCAACTATGCGACTCCATGATGTAAATTGAAAGGGGTGACATCTAGAGACAACCTTTGAATACTATGTATGATACTATAATGTGAGAAATAGTGTCCTAGGGGTTAGGGCGCTAGAGTTGAGGTCAGGAGAACTAGGTTAAATCCTGTCTCAGATGGTTGATGAGATGTAGCTCTGGGCACGTAACTTGCTTTTTTCTGTGCCTCAGTTTCTACATCTACAAATTTGGAAAGGGCGTGAACTCAATAACCTATATATTGTTTCTAAAATCTATAATCCAACGGTAAAGAGAACAGGGGCACTAAAAAACTAGGGAAATCAGAAAAAGCCTCTTATAGAAAGTGCAAAGAATCCTGAACTAGGGAGTCAAGGGGTCTGAATTCTGACTCTACCACTTACAAGGCCTGTGACTTTGTGCCTCAGTTTTCTCAGCTGTAAATAAAGGAATCAGACTTTCTAATGGTCCTCCTTATTTTAAATCTTATAGTCCCAAATATACTGGGATGGAAAATTGCTCTACTGCTCTCTATCATAACCCCTGCAATGGAAGATTATTGTGTTGGGACTGGGTATAGGGCAAAAGAGAAAGGGCACTGAATTATCCACAGACGTGCGGCGGTTCTTCACTGCTGCTGGTGCCACAGCCAAGGGTTGCATAAGGTTCAGTGACAAGTCCCTGGCAGAGAACTCCGGCACAGCTGGAACTGGAGCTCCTCCCCCTGCTCCCTGGGCCCTCCCCTTCTCACTCCGGAGTCTCCTCCCCTTCTCTTCTCCCCAAAGGTGGCTGGCTCCCTTTCCCTGTAAGTCAGAGTGGCCCGGGAGACTGGGAGAGAGGGAGCACGAACTGGCTCCCCGCCCGCCAGGCTTCCTCGGGGCAGTCTCGGGCCGTGCCGGGTCCTGGCTGGTGGCCCCCTGCCATGCCGGCGCTCTAGGGGGTGAGGGGCAGCATGAAGGGGAGCGAGCGCTCTTACTCCCGATGTCCTGCGGTGGCTTGGTTTCTTTCCAAGTGCTGCTGCTGCTGCCCGTGCAGAGGTGAGAGCGAGCCCCGGGCTCGGGGCCGGGGCAGGCTGCTCTGGATTTGGCTAGCTGAGCTGAGCAGCGCTGGGGTTGTGGATAGTGGATCTGGGGAAGGGGCTGGGGAAGGGGCTGGAAGGGGCAGAGAGCAGAGGTTGGGGAAGGGTGAGGGGCGTGCTGGGCACTCAGCCTGGGTCTGACTGCCTAATTAAATGCCCTCTAGGGGGTATTGAAACTTAGCTCCCCCTCCTCCCTCCCCCCGCCCCCCCACTTTGGGAGGCTGCAGCTAGTGAAATGCGCTCCTCTCTGCATTTCTGGGGCCCAGTCTGCGAGGGGGAGGGACTCCAGTAATGAGTGAAAGACGTCTTTCTTCTTCTGCGCTCATTTGCATGTGGATCCTCACTTCAAGATTTAGCATATGACTCTGGGCTGCTGGAATGTGCTTGACACTTGTCGCCTCACCGGGAACTATTTTTGCCCAAGCGACAGTGTTCTGATGGGGCACCGGTCCCGGTAGGGCTGCTGCTGTTTTTGCAGTACCGGGGCTGAACTCGGCTTGCTAATTAACTTGAGAACTCTCCTAGCGCGCAGTCGAGACTGTATTTAATTATATTCTGTTCATTTGGGGGCTGTTGAGAAGGCTTGAAGGAAGCTACGTGATCCTACCGAGTATTTCTGCAAAGGAGGAGAGTCGCCCAGGAGAGCCCCATAGGCTGAGGGAAGGTTCTTGCGTTTTGTTGGTTGGTTGTTTGGGTATACTACTATGAAACTAACTGCAACATTCTTGGTCCAGGAGAGTCAGTAAATATTGCTAACCGTTGTTCCTTTTCACTTTGTAACACCTAGTTCAGTTGCTGATGAATTGCAGTGCAGTTGGGCGAGATACAAATTTTCCTTTTCCATTGATTTATAATTTTTTGGATGGATAGTAATTTATCTTTAAAATGTTTGATGCCTTTTGGTTTTATGATACAGTCGTTTCTGCAGATACACCCTTTGCCACTTCTTAGCTTTCAAAATTGAACTCTCCTTTTTAACAAAGAAAAATAACTTTGTAACAAAAAAATAACTATAACAAAAGATCTTCTGAAGAGTTATGGGCACGAACTCTTTTTACAAAGAACTATTCTTTGAATATCTGTGTACCTCAGTGGTTTTATTCTCTTGTATTTCCAGGTTGCCTTTCCCTTTACAAAGTCAGCCTAAGAATCTCTCCATCCTAGACAGTTTTAAGAGAAATAAGACAAAAGTCCAAGAATTCCCCTTCCCCCACCCCAGTTTGCCATTCACAACCTCAGGGTGGCATCTACCATTAACTCAATCCAAAAAGGGTCTAAAATACAATTATAGGAAGGTAAAGCCTAGAATTCAATAAAGAGAAAGAAACCTCGGAAGGATCCCCTGTTGATTTAAGAGAGATTCAACAGTGTGAATAGAGGTTTGAAAGGGAATTTGTGTGTTTGGGGGGAGGGGAAAGAATATACAGAAACTCTAGGGAAACGTTGAGGGGTAAGGTAGGAAAAAATATTCATTGGAGCCTGAGTTGATCAGTTTCCTTCAGAAGCTGCCCTGCCAGTCCCAAAGCTTCCAAAACATGGTTTCTAGGGAGTTGGTTTCCTGTAAAAATCCAGAATGTAGATTATTTGATGGTTCTTATCTAAAGTCCTCACAGCTGCCCTCCTTCAGACCAGATGTATTCTATATGAGCAATCCTGACTGCTCAAAAGGAAAAGTGCCCTGTGGTCGCATCCCCTCACTGAGTGTAAATTCCTCTTTTTCCCTTTTTCCTTCTTTCTTTCCTTTCTTCCTTCTTCCTTTACTTTTTTTTTTTAATGCTTCTTTAAGGCCCTCAAAGAGTAGAAAGGTTGGGGTAGAGAGTAGGTGACAGGCCCATGGGAGTTCCTGCTGAGAATGCCCTTTGTTAAGGGGAGACCTGGTCAAGCAGCTGATAAAGGAAGAGCTTTCTCCTCTTGGCTTTTGGCCCCTGTCTCCCAGTGTCTCAGATCAGCCCTCTAGGAAGTTGTGAGAGAAAGGTCAGAGTGGTTCAGGTTCCTGAGGAAGAGCTCTAGGAGAAAAGGGAAAGGATAGATAAGGTGGCCTCCTCTTTGCCCTTCCCCCACCTCCCTCCCGGTCGTTTCCACAGGCTTTGAAGCTTCTGGTTATTAGATTACTGGGTGCCTGTCTCCTTAGGGAAGGGGAAAGCAGCCTTATTTAGTTAGATCACCACCCTCTGGAGAGGAAATCCCGTATTAGTTAACTCAGTTCAGGTGGGGGGACGGGAGGGAGAGAGCAAGAACGCAAAGTCCTTGGGTACTCCGAGGAGGGTGAATACTTGCTATCAGTCCATCTCCGAAGATTCAATTTGGAAGCAGATTGAAAAGATAAGAAAGTCTCTTGCAAAGCTTGATCCTCCTTCAAAATCCTGATGGTGTTATTTGCTGCCTCAGCACCATAGCCTTAACAGGAAAGGCATGTATGTCATCTGTCAATCAAGTATTTATTAAGTGCCTACTGTGTGCCAGGCCCTGACTCTCCTCCCTCCTTCCTCCAGGGGAAAATAAAAGACAGAACAATGCCTGTTCTCACAAACTTGCCCGCTGTCAAAAAAACAATGACCACACATAACAATATGCAAAACATTTATACAATGCAAGTAAGTGCATGGTCATTTATGGTGCTGTAGAAAGATCACAAAATAAGAAAGTTGAACTACATGCCCTCTAAGGTGTCTTCGTTCTAAATCTATGATCCTATGATTGCTAGGATTCCAGAGACATGAGTTCTAATTCAGACTCTGCCATCAGCTAGCCACTTAACTTCAGTCACCTCATTTACAAAATAAAGGGTTTGGACTGGATAGATTAGAGGTGAGGAACCTGCAGCCTCAAGGTCACACGTGGCCTTTTAGGTCCTCAGGATGAGGCCCTTGGGCTGAGTTTAAGTTTAAGGAAAAAATCATTTTATTAAGGGGATTTGTTCTGTGTAGTTTGGATTCCATCACAGGGCTGCACTTGAGGACCCAGAAGGTCACGTGTGGCCTCGAGGCCACAGGTTCTCCACCCCTGGGATAGATGATCCCGTTCCAGAGCTGACCTCAATTAAGAAATGATCTCTAGAGATGACAGACCCTGGGGAAAAGGGAAGCTCAGGGAGGGTCATTTCAGTTCATCAGTTCTGTTTTTGAGGTGAGCTAGCTTTCTTCCCTTTTAGGTGAACCAGTTGTTCTAGTCTGACAGACTGAATTTGAAGAGACTTAAAAAAAGTAAGCAAAGGGAGCACTGGAGATTCCAAGTGCTAAGCAGGGAGGTCTAGGGTCGTTCTCTGGTCCCTGTTTGATTATAGAAATTAGTGACTCGCTTTGCCTGCTCTAGGCCTGCCCCTGGAGGAACTTGATTATCAAGGTAGTAGGGCTGGTCCCCAGGCCAGGTGAACGGAGGGAGGGAGGTGACTTCTTCAGGGGAGGATTGCTGGACTAACTCCTGACACCTGGGATTTAATTCTGTCTTCTGAGAAAGAAGCTTGGGCTGAGTTCCACACTCATCCTTGAGCTTGATTCACTTTCATGAGGTGTGTTCAGGGCTGCTATAACTAATTCCCCTTAGAGGATGGGTCTGCCATCCTGGTAACATGGTTCATTGGAAAGCAAGTGGACTCTGAAGTTAGAGGACCCATCTCTGGGATTTAAATCTGCTGTGTGACCTTGAACCTAACTTTGCTAGGCTTCATATCTTCACATGTAAAAGGAGGGGGTTGAACTGAATGACCTTTGAAGGCTCTTTCAGTTCTAGATCTATGATGCTAACCTAGAGAAAGCTAGGTATTGTAGTAGATAGAATGCTGGACTTGGAGTCAGAAAGAGCGGAGTTCAAATATCCTCAGATAGTTACTAGCTGTATGAACCTGGACAAGTCACTCAACCAATCTTGGCTCCATTTTGCTCAACTGTAAAATGAAGGTAATAATAGAACCTTCCTTTCAGGGCTATTGTAAGGATCAAATGAGGTCTGAGCATGGTGCCTGGCATACAGAAGGCATTTAATAAATGCTCATTTTCTTCCTTCTACTGGTAACGCAAACAAGGACAACATGTATATCAGTAAGAGATTTTTTTACTGTTGCTTTTTTAAAATGCACGTTATTCTTATTTTATGTCTTTTGTTTTTGCATCACCTTACTCTCCTAAGATATTCCTCTCCCCTTCCCTAACTAATAAGTCATCCCTTGGAACAAAGATTTTTTCAAGAGGGTAGGGGGAAAAAGTTCAGAAAAATTGATCAATACATCAAAGGTGTTAGGCAGTATCACACACAGCAATATCACTCACCCATTCTCTCCCACTGCCAAGCGGAGAGTGAGGGCTAAATGCGCATTTTTAATGCCAAATAATTCTTCATTCCTTGGCTTGCAGGTATTTATTTTGAATTAGGTCAAGTGACATGTTAGTGAAAGCTCAAAGCCTTTAATAACACAAGGATTCGGGTTTGTAATCCTTGCCTTTTGGTGGAGATGGACTAGACCTGTGATTTCATATAGTGTAGGCACTTCCCTCTCCCAATTCACCCCTTGGTCTTAGAGGATTTCTTGAGAAGCTGAGAGGTTAAGTGACTTGCCCTCAGTCACACATTTAGTATCCCTTTCATAGATTTAGAGCCAGAAGAGATGGTCTAGTCCACCCACCTTATTTTACAGATGAGGAAACTGAGGCCTAGACTTGCCTAAGGTCAATGACAGAGCCTGAAATTGAGCATGTATTATCTAGCCCAGATCCAGGATCCTTTCCTATTTCAGGATGTGTCAGAGGCAGGATGTGAACTTGGATTTTTCTGAATCTGAGGCCCATCCTTTATCCACTCTGCCATTCTATCCTTCAGACATAGCTTAGGGCACATACTACCTTCTCCCACATCTGCAGTGCTGTCACCCACAAGGTCTATAAAGTGAGGAAAAAAAGATTTGCTTCAGTTGACCTTGATTGTCCAAGAAATTCCAGAAACAGTGAAAGGAAGATAGCACTTCCCTGTCAGTTTCTCCTCCTCCCCTCCAGGGTTTGGGTGAATAATCTCCTGGTAGAAGAGTTTGATAAAAGGTGAGAATTTCTACTTGGCTTTGGCAGAAAACCTGACAGAAGGGTAGGGAGGGAACAGATAATTGGGGAGGAAGCAAATAAATGGGTTATAACGGCCTCTGTTAGAAGGCAGACAAAAGACCACAGGAGTGGTAATGGCGGGCCCACGTCTGAAGACTGATTAATCATTGATACGGCACTCTTGGTTGGAGTTTTAGGGTCATTCTGCCTAGCTAAACTTTCAGATAAGCTAGGAGAAGTAGGTCACTCCTAGTTTCCTTATTTGTCTGTAAGAAAAAATCCCAACAGTCTGGAAAGACTTGAAGACAAGAGCCCAGGAGCACCCTTGGGGGGGGGGGCGGGGGGAGGAGGGGGACATGGAAGAAACAACTGAGACAGAGCTGATGAAGAGCCTCTCATCTAATGCTTGTGCTCTGGCTCTGAAAACAGTGCCCAGAGCTGGTCTAGCATGTTGTCATTAACTCTGGGGCAAAACTCAGTTCTTCCAAGAAATGTTGCCCAAATAACGTCATCTGACCCTTACCATTACCTTTCTCAGCTTGTGTGTGTATGTTGCTTTATAAATACCTCTAAAACTTTGGGATTTATACCTGTCCTGTCTTCCTTCCCGTGGGGCAAGGTCCATGACCAACCCTCCAATTGCCCTGGTAAGGACTCTGTACCTAGAGAGTACTGAGTGGAAGAGAGGGAAATGGGAGGTGTAATGGCAGTGGGGACTGACCTGAAGTGAAGTAGTTCAGCCACTAAGAAAAAAGAACACTTATTCCTTTGAGATCTCCAGCGGGTTCATAGTCACTCATAATGTCAATAGTCATGGATAGAGAGGGATGATGGCAAAGTGGGCACAACATTGGCCTAGAGTAAGGAAGTCAAATCCTCCTTTAATACTGATCAGCTCTATGTGACCATGGTCAAGTTAACCTCTCTGAGTCTCAGTGTCCTCCTCTGTTAAATAGGGACAATGGTAGCCAGCATTTATGTTCCCTGGAACCTTCGTTGACTTCTCAGTTATTGAGAGTTCATCTGACTTTTAATGATATTTTTATCTGCATTGTTGTAATCATGACGTATCATTTTCTCCTACTTTTTATTTTTACTATTCTAGAAGAATTCCCCTTTGCTGATTGTAAGAAGCCAGTGAAAATGTATTTCACCTTATTTTAACTGCAAACTTCAGTAGGCTTGTTTATTCAAAAATATTTCATGAGTATGTCCTAGTCAAGTCAACAAACATTTATCGAATGTTTACTATGTACCAAGCAGGCAGCTAGATGGCTCAGTAGTTAGAGCTCTGGGCCTGGAGTCAGGAGACCCGAGTTCAAATCCTGCCTCAGATACTTAGTAGCTGTGTGACCCTGGGCAAGTCACTTAACCTCTGTTTGCAATAATCCACTAGAGGAGGAAATGGCAAACCACCCCAGTATCTTTGCCAAGAAAACCCTTGGAAAGTATTGGTGTGCATGATCTACAGGGTAACAAAAAGTTGGATGTGACTGAACAACAACAATCCTAGAAAGAAGGCACTGGTATAAAAGGGATCAGGAAAGGCTGTTTGCAGAAAGTGGTTTTATTAGCTAAGACCTGAAGGAAGCCAGGAGGTGGAGATGAGGAAGATGAGCATTTCAGACACAGGGGACATCTCAAGGAAATGCATGGAATTGAGAGATACAGTTCATGTTCAAGGAATAGAAAGGGGGCCAGTGCCCTTGTGTCAAAGAGCAAATGGAGGGCAATAAGGTGTAAGAAAAATGGAAAGAAAGTATGATGACACACAAAGGTCCCATCCCTGTCCACTAGGGGCTTTTGGTGGAACATTCTATACCCACTCATGGGACAGAATTTCAAAGTCCCTAATCAATGAAGTGGTCTCTGCTTCCACAGCTGCCCCAAATGTGTCTCCAAGCTGTGGAAGTTGTCACTGGGGAGCCCAAGATCTGGAATGATGATGAGATGGAAGATAGCCCTATTCTGCCCCTCTGAGGCCACCTATCTTTCTTCCTCCGTTTTTTAGACTGGAGATACTTGAGATTTGTCATACTCCCCTTGCCCTGGCTGACATTGGAGTGACCAGGTTGGCCTTGCTTGCATCTGCTTCTCTTTTCTTTTTAGCCTGGTTTAAAACCCCATGTGCAATCCATCAGTAAATCAGCAGGCATTTACTAAACTCCTATTGTACCAGATGGAGATAGAGACAAAAATTAAGCCAGTCCCTTTATAGTAGCTTCCATCTATCATCATTATTGTTATTGTCATTCAGTCGTGTCTGACTCTTTGGGACCCCATTTGGGGTTTTCTTTGTAAAAAATACTGGAGTGATTTGTCATTTCCTTCTCCAGTTTATTTTTCAGATAAGGAAACTGAGGCAAATAGGGTTAAGGGACTTGTCCAAGGTTTCACAGCTAGTAAATGTCTGAGACCAGATTTGAACTTAGTTCTTTCTGACTCCAGGCCCAGTGCTCTATCCACTTCACCACCTAGCTGCCCCCTTCCATCAGTTAGGGGAACAACAGGAACACTGATAAGAAAAAAGATATGGGGGTGGGGTGGGGAGAGAGATGCTTGCAGTTAGGGGGATCAGGAAAGGGTTTATCTAGGACGAGGGGCTTGAACCACATTTTGAAGGAGACTAGGGGATCTGGGGAAACTGAGGTGAGAAAAGAGTCCATTCCAAGTGAAGGGGACAACCAGTGTAGAGATATGGAACCAGGAGAAAGAATGCCACATTTAGGATTAGCTAATAGACCAATGTGGCTGCACCGTAAAGTCCATGGAGGTCTATGTTGCTATGTGATAAGCCTGGAAAGGTAGGCTGGGCCAAACTGGAAAGGGTTTTATATTCTAAACAGAGGTAATAGGGAGACACTGGAGCATTTTGGGCAAGGCAGCAGCATGGTCTCTCTGCTTTAAAGAGTTTAGTAGGTCGATGGAGATTAGTTTGGAGGGAGGAGGAGGAAGGCTTGAGGTAGAGGAATCAACTAGGAGACTATTGCAATAGTCCAGAAAAGAGGCAGTGAAGATCTGGACTAGGGAGGCAGCTGTGTGAACCTACAGGGGAAGGAATGAACATTTTTATAGTGTCTGTTAGGTGGCAGGGCAACTAATTGGCAAAGTGCACGGAGTGCTGGGCCTAGAGTCAGGAAGGCTTATCTTCCCGAGTTCAAATTTGGTCTCAGACACTAACTGTGTGACTCTGAGCAAGTCACTTCACCCTGTTTGCCTCAGTTTCCTCATCTGTAAAATGAGGTGAAGAAGGAAATGGCAAACCATGCCAGTCAGTATTTTTGCCAAGAAAACTCCAAAAGGCATCACAAAGAGTTGGACACAACTAATAAATGGCCCAACCCCTTCCTCACAAAAAAAAAATGTGGCAGGCATTGTGCTAAATACTTTATAAATATTACCTCATTTAATCCAACCCTGCAAAGAAGGTGCTGTTACTTTTCCCATTTTACAATTGAGGCGACTGAGCCAAACAGAGGTTAGGTGACTTGCCCACAGTCATACAACAAATAAGTGTCTGAGGTCAGATCTGAACTCAGGTGTCCCTGATTAGGGGATAGATATTACCAACATATAGTTGGCAGTACATGGCAAATGATAGATATATGGGGTAAGAGAGCAGAGTGAAGGATAGGCCACCAGGGTGCCAATGTGACTGAAAGAAGGGTAGGCCCCTGACAGAAATAAGGAGAGGATTGGGGCGGGAGGAGAATTTCTGTTTTGGACATGTGAGTTTGAGGTGCCTCAGGGACATCCAGTAGGGAGTGTTCCAGGAGGGAAGGTGATACTGAATGGGACATTTCTGAACTTGAGTTCGAGGGAGAGACTAGCCCTGGATATATGGATCTGAGAATTTTCTGGAGAGATAGGATAACTGAATTTCTGGGAGCTGCTGATGTCACCAAGAGATAGAGTATAGAGAGAGGAAGGCCCAGAATAGAGCCTTAGGGTGCCCCCACAGTTAGGGGGCAGGATATAAACAAGGCTACAGGAATAGGGTTTGAAAAGGAGTGTCCAAATCAGGTGAGAGTCTTCAGGAGTAGCCAGAGAGTCTTCATCCATATTAAATACTGCAGTGAGTTCACAAAGGATGATGATTTAGGGAGAAGGCACTGGATTAGCAATGAAGAGATCACTGCTAATTTTGGAGAGGACAATTTGTACTGAGGGATGGGTCTGAAAGACAGACTGTGAGAGATTTAGAAGGAGAAGGAGAAGTGAAAGCAACGAAAGGATCCGTTTCACCCCACCCCACCCCCAGGAGTTGGTTTGTGATAACAAGGAGAAAAATAGGATGATAAATCAAATACAAGTTCTATTTTTTGTTTGTTTCTTGAAGGATAGGGCTTCAGGGAAAGAACCAATAGAGAGTGACTGAAGTCTAGAAAAAGAAAGGTGAGCCATGACTAGCTGTGATGGGGGATGAGAGGATCAAAGGACCATATATTTAGAGCTGGAAGAGCCTTTAGAGTCATCGAATGCATTCTTATAGATGATAAAACTGAAGTTCAGAGCAGTTAGTGACTTGTCCTGGGTCACATAACTTATGAGTGTCTAAAGTGGGATTTAAATCCAGGTCTTCCCCAAGTCCAGTGCCATATCCACTATATACCATGATGCCTTCCAAGAGATCTCTTATGGACATTGTCTCATAAGGAAGGACCTTCTATGGGGAAGCACAGGAGCACGCCCTTACAACAAGGGTTCTTAATGTTTTGGGATTGGGGCTGAGGGGTTTTTTTTGGTTCTTTTTTTGGTTCTTAGACCCTTTGGCAGATTGGTAAAGCCCAAAGACCCCCTTCCCAGAATCATGTTTTTAAATGTATACAGTTATCCCTTCCCCATCACAATTTTCCCCAATGTGGTTTCCATATATCGCAGGTTGGTGTAAGAAATTAAATGTGAATTTGGGGGGAGTTTTGTGGAAGCCACAGACGACACTGAAGGCCAAAAGATGATACAGAAAAGGTTTAGAAACTCAGAAATGCATAAAATATGTTCATATTATTGTACAACATCCACATATTTTATCATTTAATACCATAAATAACACAATAGCTCCTCTGGTATGAAGGGAGAACCAAAAAATTTTGTGAGGATTTTCCAGATCATGCAGAACCCCTACAATGTGCAGGGGATAACTATAGTAAAACATGAAAGATTTCCAAGGAATCCAATCATATTGAAAGACTGTTGTCAAAATAGGTTTTGAAAAACAATTTCCAAGACCCTTGTGTAAGAATCTTTGCTCTAAAACATTAGAGAGGCAGAAACTTGTCTTCGGTCCTCCTCAGTAGCTCTTCTAGTGCATGGTCAGAATCAACAGACTCTCAGGTATGCTTCCTGGAAGGAGAGAGGGCTGTGGTTACACCTGGAAGGTGAGGGAACTGCCAAGTCAGCTCAGCAAGGTCAAAGGGCAAATATCAAAGTCACCAAACAGGTTCCTTGGCATTCTTTGCACATTCTTTGATGACATCCATGATGAAACAGCTAGTCTAGAAGAGAAACCCTTTCCATTGTGAGCCAGGTACCTTGTAAAACTCCCTTCCTTTCCCAGACAGATGCCAGCCTCTCTGTGTGGGTGCTGGCTTAGTCACCCATCAGGTTGCTTTCAGTTTGCCCTTCTGAGACTATATTCGAGTCAGAGGCCTTTCTGTCCCCCAGGGATGGGGAATCCTCCCAGCTCTTGACAACAGAGAGCTGAGTCTCACTGCTAGAAAGCATTTCCAAGCACTCTGCTCTTTTCTGACCTCTGCTCCATCTCAAACCCTGGCAGTGTTTCTTCTTTGACCCCTTTCCCTGCCCTCCTGTCTTCCTTGTTAAATGTTGTGATGAATTGGGTTCTGCCTAGGGGTATGGGGAAAAGGTGTGGAGACAGAAAAACACATTCCCTCTCTGCTATGATGGGTGCCTTTAAAAGAAAAGTATCATTCATTTATGCTTTCTCTCATGCCACGCATCCTTCTGGAGGAAGGACTTTTTGCTTGAGTCAGTGTGGTCTGTATGTACTGCACCATTCATATGGCCTTAATTTCTCTCCCATCACCTGTGACCTAAATGGAAACAAAGAAAGATAACGGTAGGGAGAATAGCAGCCACTTGTACTCTCCACCCTCCAAATGAGGGTGTTACATCCCCTCCTCACAGGTTCAAAGATTTTTAGATATGAGATGCACCTTAGGTTTCAGAGTATCCTAGAAGCAAAGCTAGAAAGAACTCCAGGGGTCATCTAGTCCAACTTTTTCATTTTACAGATAGGTAACCTAAGGCCCCAGAAGCTGAATGAAGTTTTACCTACAGGTGCCTAGGTACTAAGTGGTATTGTTGGGACCTGAACTCATGTCCTCTGGTTATAAAGCCAGCCCTCTTTTCCATTGTATCCCCCTCTATCCAATCAATCCAACTCATTTCACAGATGAGATCATTGAGATGAAATAATTTGTCCTCTGCAACCTTGGTGACTCAGTGGATAGAGCACTGGGCCTGGAGTCAGAAAAATCTGAGTTCGAATGCAGCTCAGACACTACTAATTGTGTGACCTTGGACAAGTCACATAACCCTGTTTGCCTTAGTTTTCTTATCTGTAAAATGAGCTGGAGAAGGAAATGGCAAACCACTCCAGTATCTTTTCCAAGGAAATCCAAATGGGGTCACAAAGAGTCAGACAACTGAAATGACTGAACAGCATCTACAACAACTTGTCCTCAGATATACAGATAGTAAGCAGCAGAGGCAAAGGTTAGACCCAAGTCTTTTTGACTCCTCAGTTAAGGCCTTCCTTGGTATATCCTGCTGTCTCCTCAGATTTGCTTAGACCTTTATGAGTAGGGCAGTATTGTGAATCAGATCTCTAACCTTTGCAATGGTAGAGCTTGCTGAGTATTTGGCCTCTATGGTGATGGTGGGATAAGGGTGCCTAACTTTTGGGTGAATTGAGTGTGAATATTCCCATCTTCTAGGGTTCTGTGAAAAGCATCGCCCCCTCCAAAATCCTAATCCCCAAGTCCTCAAGACTCATTTGTAATAATACTAATGTTCATCCTGTCCCTCAACCAGTAAACATTTTTGAGCACCCATGTGCCAGGTATTGTACTAAGCCCTGAAGATACAAGTGAAGATACACTTACTGCTCTTAATGAACTTACAGCCTAATGGAGGAGACAACTTGCCACAAACTAATAACAATAACATGTACATAGCATTTTTATGTGCCAGGAACTGTACTATATATTTTACAAATATCTTCTCCTTTGATCCTCACAAACCATGTGCATTCGAGCTATATACAGGATGAATTAGAAGAAAAATCAACAGAGGAAAAGCAGGAGAATTAAGTGGGATCAGCACAGGCTTCCTGTAGAAGCTGGAATTATTAGGTGGGACCTGAAGGAAGCCAGAGGAGCCAAGAGATGGAGATGAGGAAGGAGAGCTTTGCATGCAAGGGAGATGGCAGTAAAAAATGTGAGGAGTCACAAGATGGGATTCTTGCTTGAAGACCAGGAAGGAGGCCAGGGTCTTTGAATAGAGGAGTACACGGTGCGATGTATAGAAGGAGACACTTCATAGATCACTCCCATAGCTTTCTTTGGCTCTTGCTGTCATCTCCTTTGTTAATCTCATCAGGTTCCACCCTCTTTAATTCTTAGCCTGTGAACTGGTATTTGGGATTGAAATAATCTTGTGGAGAGTGGTCAAGTATTCTGACCTGATAAGCGAACAAGTATCCAGCCCTTGAAGATTTCTGAAATGAGAAATCAAGTTGGACTAGGCCACCTCCTAGGGCCCTTTTAGCTGTAGACCTTTGTTCCCCATCAGAGACCAGGACTAAATCCCAGATCACAGAATCATAGGACTTTAGAGCTGAAAGGGGGTTGGGAAGTGGCTTGTTCAAGATCCCAGAGACCATAAGAGGCAGGAGCATGATTTGAAGCTGGGTCATTTAACTCCAAATCCATGCTGAATTGCATTTTACCATGCTCTTTCATCTAAGGCATGATCCTGAGGAACCTCATACTTTAATTAACCTATTAAGAACTTCCTTTATTTAAACCACACTGTGGAGACATACAGAATTAACAACAACAAAAAAGTCCCTCTTCTCAATAAGCCTAACTGGGGAGATGGTGTCAGAATCCCCGGATTTAGATGACTGGGTTTTTCCATGACATGCCCCCTCCCCCCAGCCTCAGTTTTCTCATTTGTACAGTGAGAGGATTGAAGTAGATGACCTCTAAGGGCCCTTCCAACTCCACATCCTGTGATCCTACATAAACATGAGAAAACCTAGCAATGACAGATGTAAATAAGCCTAAGACAAAAATAGAATCCAAGAATGTTGGAGTTGAAATGATTTTTGACAATTATGGTGCCCCACTCCCTCACTTTACAGCTAAAGAACCTGACTCAGGGAGCCTATGACTTGTTCAAGGTCACACAGCTTCCTGAAGCCATCCATAAGGCAGCACATGACTGTTAGGTAAGGAGTGTTAAGTTCTGTATGGGTCCTGAGAAGGGTCAGCGTGGTCATGGGAAGAAAAGGTCATGGAGAAGGAACTAAAGAAGCCTTAGAGCACAGTTGGGACTGAAATAGGTAGAGAGGAGGAGTGAGGGCATCCGGGGCAGATAGAACAGCACG
This sequence comes from Notamacropus eugenii, assembly GCF_028372415.1. Lineage (NCBI taxonomy): Eukaryota > Metazoa > Chordata > Mammalia > Diprotodontia > Macropodidae > Notamacropus > Notamacropus eugenii. The sequence goes on along the minus strand of NC_092876.1, from coordinate 338,861,907 downwards.
AGCAAAACCAGAGGGGCAGAAAGCACACTGTACAACTGTTCCACATTACATTCTAGTCCTTCTAGATCTTTGGACTATGCAGGGAGACAGAATAAAAAGTACTCTGGCAGAGCATTTGACATCCATTTATGCCTTCTCCCCCTGCCTGATATTGGTGCCTTTCCTCTGCTCTTCATCCTGTATATAGTTTGTGGATACATATTTGTTTGCCTGTTGTCACTCCCATCAGACTGTGAGCTCCTTGATGGCATGGATTGTCTTTTGTCTTTCTTTGTATCCCCAGCATTTAGCACAGTGCCTGACACATTGTAGCTGCTTAATAATGTTTTTTTGATTGATTGATACAGATAAAAAAATTAAGGCCTAGGAACATAAGTAGTTTGCCCATATCACCTCATTAGCAGTATTTGAACCCAGATTCTCTGACTCCTGAATAAAATAGAAATGATAGCTAATATCAGCACAAGGCACTGTACTAAGATTATTACAAATGTTATCTCATTTGAGCCTCACAATAACTACCTGGGAGGTAGATGCTATTATCACCCTCATTTTATAGATTAGGAAACTGAGGCAAGCAGAGGTTAAGTGACTTGTCCAAGGTCACACAGCTGGCAAGTATCTGAGACCAGATATGAACTCACATCTTCCTGACTCCAGGCCTGGCATTCTATCTGCTTTGCCTTGGCCTTCACGTCTTGACACTGTAGGGAACATATGGGCCATTCATTTCTTATCATATGTTCTCACTATTTGACCAACTCACTTCCTTTTCTACTTCACAACATCTCTGCCATCCTTCAACTTCTCTGGTCTAATTCTCAACTAGTAATGTATTACAGTCTCCTCACACTTGCCATATGTTCCTTCATTGCCTTTTTCCTTAATCTACAGCACTAAATCTTGGAAGACCAAAGCATGTCATGACATACAGCAATACAGTGTAAGTCTTTGAGAGAAAGCTGATGTTCATGAGAATAGACTTTGTTTCAGGGAGAAACTTGGGGTCCTTAGAAGCACTACATAATTTGTCAGACAATCCAACCCGCAGCTCTCTTCCCTCTGTTTAGTTCTGAGTCCAGTTCATTATCCATATGCATGGGGTGTGTGTGTGTGTGTGTGTGTGTGTGTGTGTGTGTGTGTGTGTGTGTGTGTGTGTGTGTGTGTGTGTGTGTGTGTGTACAGGTCTATCAGTTGTCTCTCACATAATGTGGACAATGGGTAGTTTCATCCACTTGGTACTTCCTGTATGAATAGTTAGGCCACACTCTTTTGATTGATTTTCTATCTTTAGTAATCTTTGGTCCTCTGAGGCTTGATTAAATTGTCATCTGAAGTTAGGAGTGTCTGGGGGACCTGAAATGAGAGGATCATAGTTCTAGAACTGGAAAGATCTCAGCAGCCAACTAACCTGAAGATGCCACTCCCCTACTCAATAAACTCCAGTGGCTCCCTATTGCCTCCAAGATCAAATACAAAATGCTGTGCCATCCAGAGTCCTCCACAACCTAGCCCCTTCCTACCCTCCAAATCTTCTTATAATTTACTCCCTGACACATAGTCTTCAATCCAGCGACTTTGGACTGTTCCTTGAACAAGATGCTCCAATTCTTGACTCCAGGCATTTTCTCTGGCTATCTGCCATGCCTATAGGCATGTCACAACACTCTCCCTCCTCTGCTCCCACTACTGACCTCCCTGGCTTTCTTTAAGTCCCAACTAAAATCCCACCTTCTATAGGAAGCTTCCCCAACCCCTCTTCATTCTGGTGCCTTTTCTCTCCTCCTTATCCTGTATATAGTTTGTGGATACATATTTGTTTGCCTATTGTCACTCCCATCAGACTGTGAGCTTCTTGATGGCAGGGATTATCTTTTGTCTTTCTTTGTATCCCCAGCATTTAGCATGGTACCTGACACATTGTAGCTGCTTAATAAATGTTTTTTTGATTGATTGATACAGATAAGAAAATTAAGGGTTAGGAACATAAGTAATTTGCCCATATCACCTCATTAGCAGGATATGAACCCAGATTCTCTGACTCCTGAACCTCTGCTCTTTTCAATCCCTTCTTTGACAACATCTAAAATTCCTGATACTAAGTGTATTTCACTAGTAACTTTTGGGGTTGAAATGAGGGGGAAACGGTGCTCAAAAAAAATCCTACAATGAACAGAAAGAGTGAGAGGTAAACTGATTGTAAAGACCTGTTAGTCACTAGAGCTTTCAAGCATTGGAGATGAGAGGTGAGTTCCTTGTCAACTGCAAGTATTTCAGCAGAGCCCAGAGGTCCTTCTTTCAGGACAGCTGCGAAATCCTATTAAAGAGATTACTGTACTATGTGAGAGGGTGGACTAAATGTCACTTAATATCATTTCTAACACTAAACTCTGTCAATTCCACCAATCTAAACTGATGTAAATCCAAAACTAAATTCCTTAAGTCACCATTTAAAACGCAGAACAAGATGAAAAATGCTGTCCACATCCAAAAAAAGAACTAAGGAGTCTGAATGCAGATTGAAACAGACAATTTGCTTTCTCCGTTTTTTTTGTTTGTTCTTTCTCATGGTTCCTCCTATTGGAGGATTTTTTCTAATTTTTTTTTTTTTTTACAACATGACTAATATGAAAATAAACAATAAAATAAAATTCAGAACAAATAACCAAGACGTGCCTTTAGAAATTAGACATTTTTGTTCAGCTTGAGTCCCATTTAAAGGCAGGGAAGGAGACAGGCTCTTGAGGTTTCTTGTATTACAGGGATTTCTTAACTTCTAGTTTCTTGATCTTTTCACGGATTGTAGCTTTCACTCTTCCTCTTCTTTTCCCATCTCTCTCCCCCCCTGCCCCCACTGTAGCCCAGTCCCTTCCCGATTTAACTTTCTGCCTAACCACCAAATAGCCCTTCCATCTTAGAGTTCTGGTGGCCAGAATGTCTGTGGCTATCCTGGAGCAGCTAGTTTCCCAGTCTCTCTTCCCTAGGAAGGTGGGAAGGACTAAATTTAGACCCCCATCCTGCTGTTAGAAGACATCAGCCTGAACAGTCAGATGATGAAATTAGAGCTGGGCTGTTTTCAGATATGTTTAGGGTAAAGAGGGGTGAGGGTGGGTGACCTCCCTGGGGATGCGATTTCCTAAGAGAGCAGATCCAGTTTGTAAAACTTGAAGGAGAAGGAACTGAAATGGGACTCAGCCCAGGAAGACTCTGAAGATGGGCTTATTCCAGCTCTGCTGGATAACTCCCAGAAAGCCAGCCAGATTCCCCACCCTGCTGATTCCGAGTGACACAGCCCTGCCTGAATTTACAATTGCTTGTAGGCTCTCCTGACTGTCTAACCCCAATTACTCCCTCACCTTTGTCCCTGATTCTAAAGTGCCCTTCTCCTTGGAATTCATATCAAAGGGCCTGTGATTTCCTAAGTGTGGAGACAGAATTCTCCAGTTCTAGAAGTGGTTATCAAGTAGCCATCAGTCTGCCAAAAGCTGCACCATTAAGGGCAAAAAAAAAAAGTTTCTGCCCTCAAAAAGCTTATATTTTATTAGAAGACATTTCAAGCCTTGTGTGCCTTAGATATTGTCATGAGATGCTATGTCAAATCAACAAAATGAAAAAAAAATCACCTGGTCATGCTTCTGGCCACAAGCCATTATGGTCTTAGCTGTGCTGGGCCTGAGAAGAGACCATTAATAAACCTTTGCTCAGAGCTAGAATATTAAGAGTTTGTTCTCTGACACTAGAACATTTGAGAATCTGGAGTTACTAGCATGATTTTAGTGGGAGGTCCGAGTATATATGAGATAAATACCATGGAGTGGATTTCTGTATTTTGTCAGTACTTATTTAGTTGATACAACAGTTGAACATTTTTTTGTGTCAACCTAAAAGGGGAGGGTTATTTATTTAAGAAACAAGGCAGGAAACAATCAATCAGCATTTTTCATAAGGCTCTGTGCTAGGTACTTAGGGATTCCAAAACAAAACTGAAAGCAAGACTTCCTTCAAAGTTCTTACATTATATAAGGGGAAAGTTATTTAAGATGTGCATGTGACTATAAGGTAATTGGGCTAGAGGAGAAGGTGCGGGGCAGGAGAGTCTTCATGTAGAAGATGGCTCTTAAGCTTAATTTTTTTAAAGAGATGAAGGTGAGAAGGGAGTACATTCCAAGATTGGGGGCAGCCTGGGCAAGGACACAAAGACAGGAAATTGAGTGTCCTGTTCAACGAACAGCAAGACACTTAGTTTGGCTGGACTATAGAGATTGGAAAGGAAGTAATTTACAATTATCACTTCCACATCATGACTTTCCCCATTGAGGTTTCAGGTCGGCATAAGAAATTAAATAGGAATTGTAGGGGAGTTTTGTGGAAGTCACAGACGACACAGAGCCTATTACTAAATACTTAAACCAAATTTTACAGGAAGGTACTGTAAACACCCCGTAAAAGAAAAAGAAAAAATTCAGACTTCTTCTCTAGTATGAAGGAAGGGTCAAATATTTTTACATGGATTTTTCCAGATTGTGCTGGCAGCAAGAAACTGTACCCTTAACCCCCACACAACGTGGAAGGGATAACTGTATAATAAGCCTAGAAAAGTGAGCCAGGTTTAGTGTAGAGCTTTAAACACTGAACAGATCAATTTGATTTTGCTCTTAGATGTAATAGGGAGCCAGAGGAGCTTCTTGAGTAGGTCAGGGATGTGGTCAGTCCTGTGCTTTAGAAATGTCTCTTTAGTAGCTATATGGAGGATAGATGGGAGAGCAGGGAGACTTGAGGCAGCAAGAGAAAGAGGCTACTGCTATAGACCAGGTGAGGAATGATGAGGACCTGAACCAGAGCATGGGATGAATGACCAAAGAAAAAGGAATGGATTTGAAAATGGTGCCTTTTTATAATTGCTTTGTACAATCCAGCTGATAGAACAAATCTAAGTTCTTTGTGGACAGGAATTATTGTTTGGTTTGACTTTGTATCTGCTTGCACGCAATATATGATTAATAAATGCTTAGTGGATAAAATGAGATTGGTCTGAATGTGGTGTGTGGAATTGGTCTCTTGTCATACATGCTCTTTCTCTGTGTTTTGTTGTTTGGTTGTTTTCAATCATGTTCAGTCACTCTTCCTGACCCCATCTGGAGTTTTCTTAGCCAAGATACTGAAGTGGTTTGCCATTTCCTTCTCTAGATCATTTTACAAATGAGGAAACTGAGGCAAATAGGGTGAAGTCACTTGCTCAGGGTCACACAGCTAGGAAGTGGCTCAGGTCAGACTTCAACTCAGGTGTTCCTGACTCCAACCCTGGCATTTTATTCACTACACCACATTGCAGCCAGAGCTAGGGAGATAGTGTGGCTCAGTAGAAAGAACACAGGCTTTTTAGATCTAGAGGATCTCTCTGAGTTTGAATCTAGACTCTGCTATTGACAGCTTTAATGGACCTTCAGCCAATCATTTGACTTGCCTGGGCCTTACCTTCTTCCTCCTCAGTGAAAATGAGAGAGAGTTGAACCAAGTAATGTCTACGTACTATGATTTTCCTAATTTAAAAATATATATGAAACCCTTTGTTCATAAAATAACAATCCCTAATGTCTCTGTTGTGTCAACATCCTGTATTTCAGTGATTGTTTCAAAAGCATGTCGTTGGGTTTTTTTTCTTTCTGACTTGAACTTTTAGCCAATCTTTAATAGTAATATTAATATAATTATACTTATTTATAAATAAGTTTTATATATAATTTATAAATGAGGTTTATGTATAATTATAAAATATAATAATTTTAATGGTACAGGAAGAGAGAGACTATGCACTGTGTGTGTGTGTGTGTGTGTGTGTGCGTGTGTGCGTGTCTTTCCAGTAGAGATCACCCAGCTGCTGGGAAGCACGAGGCGGTGAGCCCTCCAGAGCCGGGTCTTTGTGTCTCTCTCTAGACAATTCTAACAGTGTCACATTGAGACACTCAAATGAGGTCATGGAAGAACTGGTTGAAGGACTGAGGTGTGTAGTTAAATGGGGAGCATGACTTCTGTCCTCAGCCATCTGGAGGGCTATTGTGTAATGATAAGAGTCACACTAATGGACATTTACAAAGCCCTTTTAGATTCAAAAAGAGCTTTACCTAGATCATCTTCTTTCATCCTCACAACAACCCTGTGAAGTCAGTGTTATAATCAGTATTATCCCCCTTTTACAGATGAGCAAACTGAGTTGTTAAGTAGCTTGTTCAAGGTAGCTCAGCCAGTAAAAGTGTCTGAAGTCCTCCTTCTTGTTCAGTTCTCTATCCACTCTACCTCTACCATTTCCTTGGAGTAATGTGTTTCTTACAGTGTAGAAGAGAATGTTAGGACTGGCAACTAAGTTCTATGAGGAGGCAGATTTCAGCTCAATGGGAAGCATTTTTAAATACCTAGGACCATCCTTGGAGAAAACAAACAGCTTGATGAGCTAGGGAGCTCCCTGTTTGGAGGTATTCAAGAAAATCCGGGACAGTCATTTGCTAGAAACGTTGTAGAAGAGATTCTTGGACAGGGCAGAGAATTAGACTTGATGACCTTTGAGCTCTCTTCCTGCTCTAGAATACTATGAAATCCTATTTTGAGGTGAACATGCAAATGAAGCTGCAAATTGGTAAATTGGGGGCTAGGCAGATAGAAACAGAAACAAAGGATTCCAGTGATTTGCTCAAAGTCAGTGAGGTTTAATTCCATCCCTCATGCTTTCTCTCTCTTCCTTCAGCCCTGGTTAACCTTAACCTGGTTATTGTGAGTCCTAATCTCAACATACCCATCAGAGTACTCCATAGGGTCCTTTGGGGCGGCTGATGTTATCTTCTTCATCCATGCTTTAGTCTACCTACAGCGATTCATCCTCTGGAGAAATGACTGTCCAATGAAACACCTTACATTCTAGACCCAGCCTCTTATCCATTCTTGCATGTACATTTGCATCTATATCCACTTTTAGATCCCAACGACCCAGTTCCCAGTGGTCTAGAAACCATAGGCACGTGATGTACAGAAACAGCCACAAAAGCAAAGAAAACGCTGATTTAAGAATGCTAGGTCATATGTCACAGATTATACTGCTGTTGGGCACTCTGTGTTCTCGACCTGTTTGGCCCCAAGCTCCCAAACTAACCCATTACCAACTTTTTTCATTTGCCAATCTCAAATTTCTAACTTGAACCCTTTGTCTCTTTATCAAAACAGACGTCTAGGCTTGAGAATCCCTTTCACCTGAAAGCACCCCCTTAGTCTACCCATGCTTAAAAAGAAATAGAAAAGGAGGCATCAGTTTCCCTTTTTGTAGCTTACTTCCTGTTTATGTCTATAATTTTCTGAAAAGTATGATGGGATATAGTGCCAGTAACTATGTACATCTTTGAGAACCTTTCATTTCAGTTTTCTCACTCCATGGTTTTTTAAATCAACACTGTGGCATCTCTGGGCACTATTCCAACTAGGGTGGGAAGATTAGTAGGTGCCAGAACACCAAAAAAAAAAAAAAAACTGCTCCTATGCTTCTGGGCTCCTAGTCTCTTGCCCAACTCTTCACCTCCCTGTAGCAGGACGTGAACAAAATTCTTTCTTATTAGTTAATTATTCTCAAAGTCCATAAGCTAACTAACCATCAGACAACAGTATGATGACTCTGGAAAAAAAAACATTAAAGGTATAAGTTATTGTTCAGTCATTTCAGTCGTGTCCAGTTCTCTGTGACCCCATTTGGGGTTTTCTTGGCAGAGATGCTAAAGTGGTTTGCCATTTCCTTCTCCAGCTCATTTTACAGATGAGGAGACTGAGGTCAACAGGGTTAAGTGACTTGCCCAGGGTCACACAGCTAGGAAGTGTCTGAGGTCAAATTTGAACTCAGGTCTTAATGACTCTAGGCCCCTCAGCCACCTAGCTGCTAGTGGCATAAATAGGATGATTATGGACTTAGGATTTTAGATTTATAACTAGAAGAGATCTTATAAATCATCTAGGTCAACCCACTCATTTGTAGAGAATGGGAAGTTGAAGCCCAGAGAGGTTAAGAGACTTGGCCAAAATCACACAGAGCCAAGCCTTCTGAATTGAAACCATCCTCTAGGAGGCAGCTCTTAAATTTCAGTTCCAAGTTCATTGTGTGACAGAAGAAAACCTTTTAAATAGGAGAAGAAAGAAGCATATGTACTTGTTGCAAACTGACTCACTATGAATTTAGATAAATCAATGGAATACAGCACCATAAATTTCCACAAAAGATCAATTCTCAAGATAACTGATAGAGGGGGCAATGCCAAATGGACATCTCAATTGTACATCTTTATAGTGATCCAATTAACTGAAAGGTACAGAGGATACAAGGTGACTGTGCTGTTTGACTTTAAAAAGCATTGGATTCAATAGGGCAAAATACAACACTATAGGCTGCCTTCCCATCTAGTACCTTTGATGCCTAGTTTAAGTAAATGTAAGCTTCCTTGCTGCAACAATAACGAATTTTATTCAGCCTTCTGATTGTTCACGTCAAACAAAACATACAAGGGCGATTCTCTGTTGATAGATTTTTCTGGATGCTTTTTATTTGTGGAGGAGGATATGTTGATCATATCAAGCCCTAGAACAGGGGTGGGGAACCTGTTTGCCTCAGGTCCTGCCCTAGAATTATGTAGAACCTCTTCAATAAGATAGTTAAAAATTTACCTTATGTATATTTTGCACAATTGCCCATGTATTTGTTATGTTTGGTCATTTTTCAGTCGTGTTTAGGGTTTTCTTGGCAAAGATACTGGAGTGGTTTGCCATTTCTTCCTCTGGTTCATTTTACAGATGAGGAAACTGAGGTCAACCAGGTTAAGTGACTTGCTCAGGGTACATAGCTAGGAAGTGTCTGAGGCCAGATTTGAACTCAGAAAGATGAGCCTTCCTGACTTCAGGCCTGGCACTCTATCCACTGCTCAGCTACCTGCTCTGCACAATTGCTTGCTGTCTCAGGAAAGGATGGGACGGGGGAGGGAGAGAGGAATAACTGGAGAGAATTTGGAACTCAAAATTTTTAAAAGCAAGTGTTTAAAAACCATTTTTACATATAAATAGGAAAAAAATATTAAGAATTTACCTTACAGTCCAGACAATAAAAATCAAATGGATGAAGGATACCTGTTATCCAGACAATGGTAGCTATAAATAGGTAGTAGAATATTACTAATAATTAATGGCACATGAGAATTATTATAAAATATCCTTCAAAAGATGTGTGAGTGAAAAGAAAGTGGGCCAGTCAGTTACTAAGCACAGAGTGTAATAGATAGATAGTCCTCGTGCTGCTTTGGTATCCATGTAATGGTAAAGACCCAGGGCAATTCTGCTAGCCTGTTAGATAGATCCCCACAGCTCACCCCCTTAGAATTTATTAGAAAAGAGGAGCAGGAGTCATACAAGTTAAAAAGGTGAAAGGATGAGTGGCAGTCCATGCTACTGAAAGGTGTGCCCACATTGAGGAGATCACAAGTCTTTTAAAATATTACCTCTTTAAAAATTAAAGGGAAGTTTGTAATTGGATCATAGATTTAGAACTGGAAAGAATCTTAGAAATGTTCCAGTCCAACCCAGGCCCAAGGTGAATAAACAACTTGCCCAAAGTCACCTAGGTGGTAAGTGGCCGAGCCAAGATTTGATTCCAACTTCTCCGATTCTAAATCCATGCCCCTTATCTTTTGAGAATGAGGTCTTGAGGGCATCTATCCTACAAGGAGCCATGGGAGCATCTCTGTCTTGAGAGAGATCACTGGTTGACCCTAGATTCCATTTTTCATGCCCTTAAGAAAATCAAAAGGTCTCGGTCTGCATGAAGGGTATTCCTACCCTATTCCTTCCAGACAAAGACTAACTTGGTTCTAGAGCAAGACTACTAAGGAGCAAAGGAACACATGACTAGGATTATGAAGGATATGTCATAATTGCCTCAATAGGACTACCTAGTGAGGCTATCTATAGTAGAAAAAGCATTGATTTGGGAAGTCACAAATTCAGGGTTCTAGTTTAGTTCTACTGCTAAAAAGGAAAGAAGGAAGGAAGGATACAGCATTTCACAAATATTTTCTCATCTGATCCTCACAACAATCCTGGGATGTAGAAACTAATATTATCCCCAATTTATAGTTGAGGAAACTGAGGCAGACAGAGATTAAATGACTTGCCCGGGTTCTCATAGCCACTAAGTGTCTGAGGCTATATTTGAACTCAAGTTTTCTCAACTTCAAGCCCAGCCTAACTGCTCCACATAGCTTGGACAAATCGCTTCCTTTCCCTAGGTCTTACTTTATCTGTGAAATAAAGAGGTGCACTAGATAATCTCTAAGGCCTGCTCTTACATAGATTCGATTGTTGACTATATCTCTAGCTCTTCCACTCACTACCCCTTCTGACTAAGGCTTAGGAACATAGGAATTGGTTTACTTACTTGGCAAAAGCATTTGTGCCAAATCACATAGAATAAGGCTCCCAGACCCTAACTCTAGTGGCCCATCTTGAAGATGTCATGTTGATCGATGTGGAAAGAGTATACATTTATCTAATTGGGGAGCTGGTGAAGGAAGCAGTCCCCTGGGCCCCAAAGAAGAATCAAGCCTCACTTGAGTCGTCTGCTGTTACTGGGACATCTGTTAGGAAGGAAACCAAGTTCTGTGTCTGGGCCTGCCCTAGGACCAGAGATGATACTCCCCAGACTTCTCCCCCTAGACAAAGGCAGCCAGGAACAGCAGCCTTGCCCCATCAGAGGACGGACCATTTGTCAAAGGAAGTTGATAATGTTCTTTCCTGTGTGGGGGGTTTTCCTCCCCACTCCTAACATGAGAAATGTCTGGCTTTGTTCGACCCATGGCCAAGCCTTCCAGCATTTTGTCAGAGAGTCTGGCTGTCCCCTGTAAAATATATCAAAGAGCTGCATCATCTGTAAATTTATCTAAACTTTTCTTGAACCTATTTATTTGTTCATCCTGTACCACCTCTTGATGGGGTGATAACGAGCTCCAGAAGTTTGCCTGCCTACTGTGTAAAGCAATCTTTTCTCATTGATCTGAAAGCAATTTCTTTCATATTTTGATGGATGTCCCTCTGATTTCTATTATTTCAGGACTAAAGAATCAATCTATGTTTGTGCTAGCCACACCCGACACAATCATGTAAATTGGATAAGTCCTGATGTGGAATTGAACTTCAGTCTTTTAGGTTTTGTTTTTGTTTTAGACTGAAGACACCCAACTCTGAGTTTATTCTCATAAGAAACTTAAAAATACTCTGCATAGAAATGACCAGCTATAAAAATAATTGATGAACCTATGTAGGGGATGTGAATTTCAAAGGAGGAAGCTTGCCTTCTCATCAGTACCCAACATAAGGAAAAGGTAGAAAGGGGATGTTAACGGGATCAGGGCATGATAGATATATGTGTGCGTGTGTGTGTATACACATATATGTGTGTACAGAAATATATATTTGTGTGTACGTATGTATGTATGTGTTTGTGGCTGTAGACAAATCCTTTCTATGGATACAATAGCCTAGGTTTACTACTTTTATTGCTTGTTTTTTGACTGTCTTTTGATTCATATTGAGTTCGTAGGCCTCAAGGTTTTTTCCCATGAGCTGATTTCTAGCCACGTCTCCTCCATTGTATGGTAAGGATTGCGGTTTAATCTAAATGTAGACCTTTACATTTATTCCTTTTAAATTTCAAATTATTTATTTTAGCCCACATTTATAGCCCATCATCTAATATTGTATAACGTTTCCAGCATTACATTAGCCAAAGACTTTATCACTAATAATACCTTGACTTCTGTTCATTCTATTTCTTTGTTCCCATAGGGTAAGTAAGGTATGATAGAGAATTGGGCTAATTCTGTCCTGGCCCCTCAGATTCTTCTTCTCTTGGTGCCTCTTGGACCTTTCTGTCCTATCTACAAGAATTCTTGACCTCAGTTGCCTCCCCTCATACTTCTGCTTTAGAAAAGAGACTTCGGAATAGCCTGATCCAGAGTTAGTTCAGCTCTCAGTGGCATATCTGTGTTTTCTATTTCTCTTTTGTGAAGGAACCTGACTATAGCTGGTTGGAGAAAAGCCTGCCCTAGTGCCAGTATACCCTTCTAAGGGTTGGGCATTTGTTTCATATATAGCAATAGCCTGACTCTACTCTAACATTGCAGTAGTCTATGTTGGGTTTCCTGCCCTTCTCTGGCCTAGCTTTTCCCAAGCCCCATCTTTGGTCTGGTCCTTTACCATCCCTGAGACTGGTGGGTAGGTTGGCTCTTCCTAAACTGGTCTTTTCCAAGGTGTATTTCTTTGACTTACATACCTCAAGTCATCCTGGCCAATTTCTTAGCACTTACTCTGACACTCTAAATAAATGTCCTAGAAATATATATGCACATCTTGTGCTAACATCTGACTGATTTTCTGTAGCCAGTTAGATTCATTTTTCTTCTGCTATAATCAGAGGACAGGCAGGTCAGAAAGGGAGCGAGGTATCAATCATCCCTCTACCTCCTCAAATCTAACTATCTCCCTGGCTTTTGTTGGTATTTTGCTGCCCCAATGCAGTTTCCCCAGATCTGTCTTTTTATTTCAGCCTCTCTCTTTAGGAGGCTGGTTCCATTGTCAACACTCGCTCCATGGGGAATATTGGACATTACTCCCTGAGCCTGCTGAGGTCATTGAATTTTATCTGTCCCATTCAGGAAGCCAATGGACAGGGCGCTATCTGGCCTATCTCAAGCATTGCTTCAAAGAATACGTGATTTTATCAGTGTAGGTTGATCCCCAGAAACAGATATAACCCGTCCAATCTTCTGGAATTGTTATTGCTGGGAAGGGAAAACACCTCTTGGCCAACCTTCTAGTGACAAGCCACTCTGAGAAATTGGATGGGCTGATCCTTAGTCAGCAGACCCAGGGACAGTCAGCCAGCCCAGATGGAAGTTTTTCCAGATTAAGGAGGACCTGCTTCTCTGACATAGCTTGTGAGGACCTGCAGCACCTCCACCCAATGGTGACATGCTAAAATAGGATGTGAGTGTCAGGGGTGATTAAGAAAAAATAGTCCCCATTTATACAATGGTCTACAATGTGCTTGCCTTGCAAGTGTGCCATGATTTAAGCAGTGCCATTGTTTATGTCCCCATTTCACAGAGGAGAAAATGAAGGCTCTGGGAGACATAGACTTACGCAGTTACATGAACAGTAAGTGTCAGAGCTGGGACTTGAAACAAAGTTATCCCTTCACCTTCACCCTCCCCCAGAGTAACACATACCATTTATCTTAGCCCATGGGTTAATAATAATAATAAAGCACTTACTGTGTGCTAGGTACTAAGCTAACCACTCTATAATTATTTCTCATTTGATCCTCACAATAACCCTGGGAGGTAGGAGCTACTGTTATTTGCATTTTGCATTTGAGGCAACTGAGGCAAACAGGTTAAGTGACTTGCCTAGGATCACACAGCTAGTACGTAAAGAAACCTAATTCCTCACACATCTGTGCCTGGCATCCCGGGGATATACCCAGACTGATTTGGGGAGGAGTACATCCCACCCAGTTGTCTTATAAGAAATTTTCATTTCTTCCATTCCTGTTTTTGCCCAGGAGTGAGGTGATAACCCAAGTTATATGGCCATAGAATTGTTTTCCTTTTGCTGTGGAGGTTTGTGTGTTGGAGTCTTTACTCAGACTAGACTGCCATAGAATTTGATCTTGAACTGGATGAAAAAAAGAGGGAAGGCGTGGTGGCTTTCCCCACCTCTGTTCCTGCTGGGAGTACTTCCTTCTATAATAATGCTTCTCAGCATGGCCAGATAGGGTAGGGTTGCTGACAGAGAGGCCTCTTTGGGAAGGGTTGCTTACAGCCCTGGGGCGCAGTCTTATTCCCTTAGAGCCATCCCAGGGACAAACGAGAAATTCAACATGTATGCAAGTCATGTGTAACATTCATCTCTTTGTGGAGCCTTGTTGAATAAGCAATACAGTAAGGGTGAGGGATATAAGACTGGCCCCTACCCTTAGGTGGATCCTAATATGTACCTGGTGACCCCTCCTGAAAAGGACAAATGGACAATAGAATGAGAATACCAAACACTTGGGCACATCGTCCGTCAGAAGGCAAATGAGTTTTCTTTTAACTGAGTTCAAATATGTGCTTCTTGGAGTTGAGAACTTGGGCCCTGTTTTCACAGAGGCAGTGGGGCATAATGGATAGGGCACTGGATTCAGATCCTGCCTCAGGCACTTAATAGACACCACAGGATCGTGGGCAAGGGGCTTGGCCTCTCTGTGTTCACTTTTCTCAATAATTAAGGAAGAGAAGTGGAGAAAGTGGTGGAGGATGGCCTCTAAAGCCCCTTCCAGCCCTACATATATAATCCTGTGGGGACTGAGAATGACACCTCACCATGTAATACCCGTGCATGTGTATGCGTGCACACACATAAACACACACACACACTTTTCTAATATTCTTAAGTCTCCTACATTTGGAATTCTGTGGCTAGTTTCCATCCCATACGTAGAGTATGGCATTGGCTGGCACAAGGTATTATTGCAGCCCACCTCTAAGAAACACCAACAAAAAAATGCCAGGATTGTCAACCCTTAATGTAATTACTTCTGTTCCGAGCAGCAGGTGCAACAATCAGCTGTGCTTATAATAGTTAATATTTGTATAGTCCTTGAAGGTTTGCAAAGCGCCTCATCTGATCCTCACAACACCCTGGGAAGGGGTGTGCTCTTATTGTTTCCAGTTTTCAGATGAGGAAACTGAGACTGAGAGTGTTTAGTGACTTGCCCAGGGTCACATAGCTAAATAAGTATGAGAGGCAGGATTTGAACTCAGGTCCTCCTGACTCCACTGTTAAGTCCATATACCTGCTGGGTTTTTTTTTTTAATGTTTCCCTTGTTTTTAAATGTTTTAAACGTTTCCCTTGTTTTCTGACCAACCTAGAAGATGAGTTAAAATGGGGTGTGAGAGGGAGGGTAACTTTTGCTGTTTGGGAGATGAGGTAGAAGATAGTTCGGCGAGTCTTAGGAGCTGAAGATCTGCAGTGTTGGTAAGCTACAGTGAAAGTCCGTATCACCAATTGAAGATCTACTGTATGCATAAGCCAGAACCAGAGAGAATATATGCAATGAGACCTGAGCCCTACCCTCAGGTGGCTTCCATTCTAGTTGAACAGACCTGATGCCAAATTAAAACATCAATAACTTTGTGGAGGGAGGGGAGGTTTGGGGGGGGGGGCATAGAGGAAGAAGCCAAGGTCTAGACCTGTGATTTTATCACTATAGGGTCTTCCCAGTGTAGAAACGTGCACCACCAATGTAGTTTTTAACTTAGGAAAGTATTAGAGAGCTGCCTAGGGCACTGGAGGGCTAAGTGCCCCATCTCTTGAATTCCCTGGGCTTCACTTTCCTCATTTCTTAAAAATGAAGGTGTTGGTCTAGATCCCCCTCTCTGGTCTCTTAGAGCTCTAAATCTCTGGTCATGTATGGGGAAGGTGAGATTTTAATTCTGGTCTTCCTGACTCCAAGCTCAGTCCTCTCTCCACCACATGACTCCCCATATAGTGCTTTCTAGATTAAAAGTACTCGTGTATGCTTACAGACTACTGCTGAAAGGTGTTATGCAAGAGGAGTACCCAGGCAGCCTGTTGTGTTGAATAGAAGTGGCTGGACTGGACCTGGGCTCCAGGAGGTCCCTCATTTTGCTCATCTGTAAAATGGTGATAATAACTCTGAACTCTGCCTTGCAAGGTGTTCATAGGCATCTTTGCAAACTTTAAAATGCTACATAAATGCCAACTATTTTACTGTTATGGTTATTGTTTTTATACAAATAGTGAAGGGATATGAAGGAAAGGGGAGCAACATGGTGTACTTAGCCTGAAAGCCAGGAGGCCTGGCTTCTCCCACTTGTTCTGCCTTTTAGCTGTTTGACTTTAGGCAAATCACTGGAATCTCTCTGGGCTGCAGCTTCTTCATCGGAAAGAGCAATGAGTCCTAATGACCTCCAAGGGACCATCTAGACCTCACATGATTCCCAAGGGATCATAGAATATCCTTCAGAACTGGGAGGGGACCCTAGAGATCGATGATGTATCTTGCATACTGCTACAGTTTTTCTTTTTTTAAAAAAGACAAAACCTACCTTTTCTCTGGCATAGGGAGTGCCCAAGGAAGAAACTCCCTGTACCCAACCAAATCAACACCTTCTCTGCAACTCAGTCACAACCTGAGACGTGGTGACTTGTCCAGGGTCACACAAGATGTGAACCCAAGTCTTCCAGAGTCGTCCTATCCATTGTGCAACACTGCCTCTCCATTCAGCGATTCTCATGCATATATTTAAAAACACAGGTTTTTGAGGCAGTAGTGGGGAACTGCTTCCCCAGACTTATCTCTTCAGTAAAGAAACCCAAGTACCAGCTGACCTGTGCTGAGGGAAGGGAATTTGTTTTTTTATCTAGAAAGTTTGTTTGGGAGAGAAAAAAATGACCTACCAGAGTTTTAAAGCTTCTTTCTATAGAATACTATTGGCAATTTTCAAAAGTTTCCAAGAGGATATGGAGATTTTAGGTCTCCCTCTGAGACCTGTATTTGCTATCTTGACCCATCGTATCTCCCCAAAGAGAATAATGGTAATTAAACTGAGTCTATTTCCTTGAGCAAAAGATTTTTAGGTTCTTGTTAGCATCTGGGCTGGAAGGCTTTCTGCCTCCCTCCTGGGGCCACTCCTTCTGATGAACTGTGGAAGATGTGTCCCAGCTCTTTTCTGGGGTGGCCTGGACAGCAGCTGTCAATCACTCTCCTCTCAGCTGGATGCCTGCCTGACCGCATGGCAGGAACCATGGACATGAGATACAGCATCTAGAGGCAGCTCTGGAACCTTCAGTCCAGGGAACTGCTGACAGGTCTTTTGGGCTGGAACAGAGTTTGTATAGGGTGTAATAGGAAGTAAACTGGGAAAGACAAGTCAGCCAATCAATAAGCATTTATTAAATGCCCACCATGTTCCAGGCTGTGCTTGATACTGTGGAGATAAATACAAAGAAGGACAAAAAAATCCACTCACAAAGGAGCACATCATATTCTACAGGAGGAGATGATAAGAACTTAGATAAATATATATATATTTATATATACAGAGTATATAAATACAAATATATACAAAGTAGTCAAGTATTAGGTAGTTAGGGAGGGGAGGGCTCTAGGAGTAGGAGGGAATCAGAAAAAGCCTCATGTAGAAGGAAGTACTTGAATCAGGATCTCTCATTGCATCCTGGGCCATCTCCAGTCATCCTGATGAATATCTGGTCACTGGATCCAGCTGGCTCAGGAGGAGAAAGTGAGGCTGGTGACCTGCACAGCCCTCCCTCATTCAAATCAAAGTCCAACTGCAAGTCCTGTCACCATCTTGATGTCATGGTCCTCTTTGAGAAGGTAGGGCAAACACATTTGAGTTGCATTCTAAAGAAAGAGAAGGTCTCTATGAGTCAGAGGTAAGGAGGAAGTGCCTGCCCAGGCCTGGGAAAAGTGAACAAGGAGTGCAAAGGCTCATAAATGGGAGGTGGAATATTGTGTGTAAGGAACAGAGAGAAGGCCAATTTGGCTGGAATCTGAGTGCAGGCAGAGAAGTAATGTCCAATAAACCTGCAAAAATGGAATGAGCCCAGGTTAAAAAGTTAAACAAAAGAATTTATAGCTTATCCCAGGGGTAATAGGAAGTCACTGGGTTTTATTGAAGTCATATAGACAAATCTATGTAGCAGTTACTTTGGCAGCAATATGGTGGATGACCTAGAGCTGGAAGTGACTTGAAGCAGGGAAATCAATGGTGAGGCTGTTGTGATAATCCAGGGGAGAGGGGATGAGGGTCTGATATGAGGTAGTAGCCATGTGAGCAGGGGAGGGGTCCAAGAGATGTTGGGTTCAGAATCCACAGGATTGAGGCATGTTGCGGTGGGCAGAGAGAAGCCTTAGACTTAGGAAGACCTGGCTTTACCTCTTGCCTCTGACACATACTCTGTGACTTTGGGTGAGTCACAACATCTCAGGGTCTCAGGCAATTGAGGAGGGATCAAGGAAAAGGAGTCCAGAATGACTCTGATGTTCAACAACTGGGTGACTCTAAGGATGGTGGAGAAGGAAGCAGGGGTGGGTTTATGATAAAGACTGTTAGGGGGTTCTTGAGTTTGACATACCTATGGCGCATCTAGGAGAGGGGAGGGAGAATCTAGCAAATAGTTAATGAATCATGACTAGATTTCAGGAGCAAGAGGAGGTTATACAAAATATATGTGTAGAGATGAAACTTAAGCCTGATGAGATCTCCAAGAGATAGAAAAGAAACAGAAGACTCAATACAGAGATCTGGTGAACCCCTGCAAGAAAAGGGGAGGGGATGAATGATAGTCCGACAGAGAAGAATTTGCAGATAGGGAGAGAGAACCAGGAAGGAACAATATTACAGAGGCCAAGGGAGAATTGCCCAGGCCCAGGAGAATGGTGTGGTGCATAATGGCCAAAAATGTATTTAGGTTGATAATAATGGTAATAACTAGCATTTATATAGTACTCTAAGGTTCATAAAGTGTTTTATATATGTTAATTCATTTTATCCTCATAGCAACCCTGTGGGCTAGGTGGTCTTCCCCATTTTAGAGATGGGAAAACTGAGGCTGAGAGAGGTTAAGTTACTTACTCAGGGTCACACAACTAGTAAGTGACTGAGAGGATTTAGACCCAGTTCTTCCAGATTATGAGTCTCCCTAACCGCTTTGCTGCACTGTTGCTGCCAAGGAAGATGAAACCTGAGAAAAGGCCACTGGATTTAGCAGTTTAGAGATCTTGTGGCTCTTAGAGAGTGATTTTGGTGAATTGGATAGAGCTGGCAGCTAGACTGCAAGGAATTAATAATGATGATGGCAATGTTAGCTGTTGCTATTAAGAAATATGTGAAGAACAAATAATTCAGAGAGTTCAAGAGTGACACAATGGAGAGATAAAGGAGGATAGCTTGAAGGGATGGCAAAGTCAGATGAGGGTTTTTCCATTCTGATTTTTTAAAGGCTGGAGAAGACCTGAACAAGTGTGTATTTATCTAAGGGAGAGATGAAAGATCAGGGAGAAGGAGGGAATTATCTCTGGGAAAAGCTACCAGAGAGGGAATGGACTTGAGAATGTGGGTTTCGGAAAGACATCTTCCTCAGTTATGGAACAAACAAGGAGAGAAAGAATGAAACTAGAGAGGGTTTGTGAAATGCACTGGAAGAAAAAGAATTTTTACTGAATGGCCTCTACTTTCTCAATATGGCAGGAGCCAAGGTCATATGCCAAAAGAGAAGAGTTAGACGAAGAACTGGGGCTTGAGAAGAGGATATCAGTCAAGGAAGAATAGCAGTTTTGTAATGGAGTACTTGAGAGCCCCGTATAGATGAGGGAACATCTATGGCTCCTTCATTGCAGTACCATGGACACCTAGGAGTTTCCAGCTTAGGCTGAGAGCTCAGATATTCCTGGTCCCTCTCATGGCCTGGTTCCTTCACAGGCTGTTCCATCTGCTGTGCAGAAAATACCAAGGCTGGTATTTTTTTTTCTTTCAAATTTATTTTTATTTTATTTATGTTCCAAATTCTTTTCCCCACTATCTCTCCTCCTCCTCCCATTGAGAAGGCAAGAAAAAGAGAGAACCTTTTACAAATTTGCAAAACAAATATTTGTTCCAAAAGAAAAATGGAGAAGAAAATATACTTTAATCTGCACTCAGAGTTCATTAGTTTTCTATCTGCAGATGGATAGCATTTTTCATCATGGATCCTTTGCAATTGTCTAGGATTATTGTATTGATCAGAGTAGCTAAGTCTCCAACAGCTGATCATTACTCAATATTGCTATTACTGTGTACAATGTTCTCCTGGTTCTTGTTCATTTCACTTTGCATCAGTTCATGTAACTCTTTCTGGGGTTTTTTTCCAATTTATTAATTTATTTTTAGTTTTCAACATTCACTTCCATAAGTTTTAAATTTCTTCCCCCTCTGCCTGACTCCAAGCCAGGTACTCTATCCACTGCCCCATCTAGCTGCATAGCCATAGACAATCTCTCCTCTGTGCCACCTAGCTGCACCCCAAGGTCACACAGGTCCTCTAACTCCAAATCTAGCAGTCATCTTTATACCACACTGTCTTTCTATATTCACTTTGTTCCTACTGATAGATATGAGCTGTTGGTTTGTTTGTTTTTTTAACTTGTGATTTTTGTGAAGGGAATATCTTACTATCCACTTCTGCCTTTGGTAGCATGTGTCTTTTCTGCTACCTATATGATGCCTCTTTCAGCCATAACCTCTATATAGCACCAATCAATCAATCAACACAAATTTATTAAGTTCTCCCTATGGGCCAGGCCCTAAACTATGCACTGGGGATATCAGGATAAAAGCAAATCAATCCCTGCCCTTAAGGAGCATACCTTTATAAAGTGGGTCACATACAAATGGGGCCATGAGAAGCTGGACATAATTTAACAAAAACAGTCCAACCCCTTCATTTTACAGTTGAAGGAAATGCATTTTATCATCTGTTCTCCAGGGTCAATAATGGTCACTTGCAATTAATCGGAGTTCAGCCACCTCTTAGTGTTGCTTAGATTACTGTAGCCCTGGTCCTGCTTCCATCACTCTGCATCAATTTATACAAGTCTTCCCACAGCAGCTTCATTTTACAGAGGAGGAACTACAAGGCCCAAGAGATAAAAATGTGATCCAACCATTCAGGAGAGCAATTTGGAACTATGCCCAAAGGGCTCCAAAAATGTGCATACCCTTTGACCCGGCAATAGCGCTTCTAGGACCGTATCCCTAAGAGATCATAAAGATGGGAAAGGGTCCCACATGTACAAAAATATTTATAGCAGCATTCTTTGTGGTGGCCAAGAACTGGAAATCAAGAGGATGCCCATCAATTGGGGAATGGCTGAATAAATTATGGTATATGAATGTAATGGAATATTATTGTGCTATAAGAAATGATGAACAGGAAGACTTCAGAGAGGCCTGGCAAGATTTATATGATCTGATGCTGAGCAAAAAGAGCATAACCAGGAGAACTATGTGTACGGCAATGACCACAGAGTGTGAGAGTTTTTTCTGGTAGACTTATAACTTCATTGCAATGCAAGGACTTAAAAAAAATTCCTATTGGTCTTCTAAGGCAAAATGCTTTCCACATCCAGAGAAAGAACTATGGAATTCAATCACAGAATGTAGCAGATCATTTTTTTGTGTGTGTATGAGTGTATTGCATTTTGGTTTGTTAGATGATTTCTCCCACTCGTTTTAATTCTTCAACACAGCATGACTATAGTGAAAATGTACTTAATAGAAATGTATTTGTAGAACCTATACAAAACTGTATGCCTTCTCGGGGAGGGAGGGAAAAATAATAACCTAAGTTATATGGTAGTTATTGTAGAACACTGAAAATAAATAAAATTAATTAATAAAAAAAAAAAAGAGATAAAAATGACTTTGCCAAAAGACCCAGACAGTGGCAGAACCAGGTCTAATAGACAGAAGTTAAATACATGTCAGGGTTCTCAAGGCAACTCCTGAAAGCCCAAACTTGTAACTTCATATGGATAGTGCCACACCTTTCAGAGTTCTAGAGGGAGACAAAGGTTAATTTCCAAGATAAAGGCACTGTGGAGCAGTGGGCAGAGCTTTGGATTTGGACAACTGGTTTCAAATCCTGCTGCAGACACTAGTAGGATGACCCTGGGGAAATCACACTTCTCAGAACTTTCATTTTCTCATTTGAAAAACAGGGTTCATCAGACTTATTTTGCTTCTCTTACAGTGTTATTGTGAGGAAAATGCTTTACAAACCTTTTTCCACTCACAGCACTTATGCCTTCATTACTTCTCCCCTACATTATTACTGTAAAAACCTCTAATAGCTAGGTGACCCAGGAGGCAGGAGCACTGGCCCTGGAGTCAGCAAGACCTGGTTCAAATCCTAGCTCAGAAGCTTACTGGTTTGGTGACCCTGGGCAAGTCATCTAACCTCTTAGCCTCAGTTTCCCCATCTGTAAAATGAAAATAATACTACCTGCTGTACAGGGTTGTGAGGATCCAATGAGATAGTTGTGGAGTATTTGGAGAACCTTATTATTATCATCATTTCCCCATTCCAGTGCGTGCTACCTCTTGCTGCCAAATTAATTTTCTTTCAGCACAGATTTGACCATATAACTTCCTACTCAACCAACAACAGTGTTTTCCTCTTGCTTATGGAATAAAATATAAACTCTTTTCTTTAGCTATTTTTTTTTTTTAGCTAAAAAAGTCTTATAGCCCCTCCCTCACTTTTTTAACTTTATGCAACCTGGTCCCAACCAATCTTTTCAACTTCTTTGGATGTTACTCCCCCTCCAGCCAAATGGCCCTTCACCTGAAACAGTCTATTTCTCGTCTCTATGTCTTTGCACTGGATAGCCCCCATGCTTGCAATGCACTCCCTCCTCACCTCTACTTCAGAAAGGTCTCTCTGTACATTGAAGATGCAGCTTTTAAGTACCATCTTCTGCAGGAAGCCATCCTAATTCCTTCCAACTGCCAGTGCCCTCCCTCCAAAACTGTCATATCAAACTGCTTTGGAGATATTTGAATTTTATTCACTTTATATTTATGCTGCATATTTTAATTTTTAAATTGTTATTTGTTGTTTTTTCTTAATAGTATCTTTTCAATGACAACTAAAGATAGTTTTCAGCATTCATTTTTGTAAAATTCTGAGTTCCAAAGTTTTCTCCCCATACCCCTTCCCAAAACAGCAGGCAATCTGATATAGGTTGTACGCTGCATATATTTTATGTGCACTTGTCTCCCCAATCTGGGATACGAGCACTTGGAGACTAGGAATTGTCTCTTCTATTTTGATCTCCAGTCCTTAACACGATTCCTGAAATCTAGTAGACCTTTAATACATGCCTGGTGATTAGCTGATGGTCATAATGTGAGTTTCTAAGGATAAATGAGCTTTCCATGAGTAAATTCTGAAATAAGGACAATAGGTTTCTTGAGACAGACTTTTCACAATGGGAGAGAATCCCTGTAACTCACAAGAATATGAAGGGATTTGAAGTAGTTTTAGTTGACTTATTTGGGCTCCCATTTGAAGCTCCTTTTTAATAAATGTTTTAAATTAACAAGTATTTCGCTCTCTTGCTCCCATCTCCCTATATCACCACAATTACCATTGAAAGGCGAAAAAAAACTCTTGTAAGAAACAGCCAAGTCAAGTAAAACAAATTCCCTTCTCAGCTGTGTCCAGAAATGTATGGCCCATTGTGCATCTGGAGTCCATCATCTCTGTGGGCAGTGACAATGTAGAATGCTTCACCCTTGGCCTCCAGAATCCTGGTTGGCCTTTGTCTTGATCAGAGTTCTTAAGTCTTCCCAAGTTGTTTGTCCTTAAGATGTTGTTACTGTAGTAATAATTCCCCTGATTCTGTCCAGTTCCCACTAGAGGATTCTTTGAAAACTTTAGGGTTTTTCACAATCAGCTTTGGGCTGTAGGTTAGTTACCCTTTGCCATAGACTAAATTGTGTGTGGCTGCACAAGGCATAAAATAACCCTTTGCTCTTTTTCACGTTTGCCAAACTCACCTACTCCTGGACCTATCAACTGAAAAATATGTCCTAGTCTCCCCAACCCCACTCCTGGTGGAAGGAGTTTAGCTGTGGCTCTCATTACCTTTCCTTCACTTCACCTTACCCCCTTCATATGGGATGCCCAAGGCCCAGGCCAAGGCCCACTTGTGGCCCTTAATAAAAGGATTTGTTCTATGAAGTTTGGATTCAGTCAAAGGACCACACTTGTGGACCTAGAGGGTCACATGTGGCCCTGAGGCTGCAGGTTCCCCACGCCTGGTCCAGGCTGTCCTGGATTTCTAGTAGTCCGTAGGTGTAACTTCCACAGTAGATAAGTGGGTGCTAGTTTAACTTAAGCCAATTCTATGTATAGCCCAGGACTCCAGTTTCTTAATCACAGAATGTGAGGGCTAAAAGAAAACTTAAAAAGACCATCTTGTCCAGCTCTCTGTTCTCATCTATAGATGGAGAAACTGATGCCTTAAGAGATTTAAATAGGTTGCTATTTCTCTCCCCCCTCACCCCCCCCCCATCTAATCTTGCACCAGCTGGGAGGAAGGTGTTCCTAAATAGCTAGGCTATGGGTACCACCTGCCAGAGAATCAAGAAAGCCTAGTAACTGAGGGGAATGAGGGGTGGGGAGAGTCTCAGAGGCACCTAAAAGTAACTTCCTGTTTTGCCTGGTAACCCTCTGAGTTGGCTTCAGGAATCCTAACTCTTCTGGTGCAAACTCCTCTAAGTACCTCTCCTACTTCCCCTGCCCCAGCTTCCACCCTGTTCCTTTGTTCTGGATTTGGGGTTATGACTCACTGGGCAACCTTGGCCTGAGCTCTCTGCTCTGCCACACAATTACCCAGGGTGTGGGCAAATCCATCTCCGGGCGTAGCCCCACTTAGGTAGGCACTACCAAACCAGGAGGGCTTGTCCCGTGGGACCAGAATAGTTCAGCTGAACTATCAGTTTGGGGAAGTTTTTCTTTGGATCCTCCTACTTCCCTTTAATATCTATGCATAATAGTAAACATGTCAGCTTAACTTTCCTGAGAGCTTTATTTAATTTCCCTACTAAATTTTTGTTATTCTGTCCCTTCAATTCCTCCAGTGGACCAAAAGTTTCTTGGGATCAGTTGCCTTGACGTGGAGAAGTAAGAATTTAATAAAAGTTTAGAAAAGATCCAGTTCAACAAGTATTGAAAAACCTACTGTGTGCCACATGTGGTCTGATGCTCATGTATCATGATTGTCTTCTCACCTAATACTTTAATATTTCAATGATCCATATTATCATGTGAATGATAGATACTTCCAGCCCTTACCTCATGTGTTGCTAGGAGCCTTTCATGGATTGTCATAGCCAACACTCTGAAGTGTGTCTTTCTTCCTCTGAACTTAAGTTGATCAATGACTCAATAAGTATTTATTTATTAAGCATGGTGGTACCCATAGGGATACAAATACAACAAATGAAAAGATCCATTGGTCTTTGGACAGTAAATAGACTCTTGCCAGACTATTACTCAAAGCCTTTCTAGCTTAATGAGACCTGACAGGCCTTGTTCTTTGGGCCAAATGCTCAGATTTCTCTTCTTTTCAGAATGAAGTGTTCTGTTTTCCTCTTACTAAAATCCAATCCCAGGTTTCCTGGCCAACCTACAATCTCACCTGTGTTTCCTTCTTTGATCACCACAGCCCATCAAAGCACCTTCTCTCATTCTAATTCAGAAAATGAATGCTACCACCCAGTGAGTACCATGGCAATATGG